>NC_067138.1:29231091-29531091 GCF_903995435.1 Acomys russatus
CCAACACTCGGCACTTCATTCTATTCTCTCTCCCCAGTACAGAGTTTAGTGTTGAAAGGCCACTTTCCTTGTCTACTCAGACCCATCTTACTGCCTATGCTTAGTAACCCCACTTTATGTTTTTTATTGGTGGCAAATCATTTCAGTCAAGCAGCAGATATGAGAATAGTTTTATATAACCAAATAGCTTACAGATCCCATCATACAGAGAAATACAGAGGAGGCCGAAACTGATGGGAAGAAAGATAATATATGTTTTAAGTACAAAGAAGATTAGAATCTGCCTGTCTTGTTTTCCTTAACAGACTGGTTTTCTTCTCTCCACCCCAAACTTTTAGGAACAAGACCTGTGAGTCATGTTTGTTGCCGAAATGCCAGCCTGAAAAGTCATCCAGCTACTGTGACTTTAGAACCAAGAGCTCCAGGTTTAACAGTGGCTACCTTGGCTCCTAGTGGATATGAGCCTTTTCAGGATGATGACAAGGCTGGTACTGTCCCTATGTTCTCCTTAGTATTCTGAATTTCATCAGTGCAATTTAGATCATACAGTAACAGTCCTGACCCCAATGCCTCTTCTAGAAAAAACCACCCATAGCAGTTTACCATGTCCTCGCAAATGAGGCTTACAACAGTTCCTATTGTATCTCTAACTGTGAGTGTCTTTGTGGGTGCACATGTGTGTACATATGTGTGTATATGAGTATATATGTGTGTACACATGCATGTACGTTTGTGCATGTGTGTATATTTGTGTATGCACGTGTTTGTATGACTATGTTCATTGGTATGCATGTGTCCGGGGGTATATTTGGGTGCACAGGTGCATATGTGTGTGTGTTTGTTTGTCTGTGTGTTTCTGTGCACCTGACAGGATGAATAGTGTAAAGTGCATCACAGTACCACAGAATGGTACTGGTGAGGACATGTCACTGTGGAAAGGTGTTACAGAATCTGCTGTTACGGAAGGCCTGGCTTCAGTGTCAGGATGATGTGTCTATGCCAGTTTTCACATAAAACACTGGGAAAAATCAAAATATGTCTGCTTTGTAAAGTGGCTAGCAGTTCATCAAGTTCAACTTTAATAGTAGTCAAGAGTAGAAGCTAGATTGCCCACAAGGGGCAAATGTCAAAAACATCAGAAAGAGATTTGGGATGGAAAGAAGGAGCTGCTGGAAGACCCTGGGCTGCCAAGCACACTAGTATCTTCCTCTAAACCTCCAGCATGGCTGATGGAAGTTTCCCAACAGCTCAGGATTTCTATCCTCTACTTATTTGAGGCAGCAGGCAGCAAGAAAGATCTGCTTTTGATAGTGACCAGATAGTCTATGATTTTGGAAATCAGGAATCAATAACCAATTTTGGGAAAATTGCAGATGCTACAAATTAAATCCAAGAGGTTATTCTTCCTCTATCCCTTCAAGTTGAGAAAAGGCTGTTCAGGCAGAGATATGACAAGCTAAAACTGATTCTTATTAAATACATAGCTTGGGTCTTTGAATGTTACATCAAGGATAAATGGAAACTACATAGCTTCAGCTTGTTCACATTTTACTGTTCAAAATAGCCCACCACCCAGATGTCCTATGAAGCGACACTAGACTTTCTGAACTCATAGCTAAGTTGTGATTCTGGGATGCAAGCTCTCAAAGGCACTCAAGACCAGAGAGAGAAAAAACTCTAGGTACCCATGGTCATTTTCCTGGGGGAACATGCCTTCGAAATTCTCATAGTTTTCTGCTATCTAAAATACAGAGTGGAATGGTGGGTTTATAGGTAAAGTTGTTCCCCCTAATTGCAGACAAGCACATTGACAATCTTCTTCAAGACCACAAAGTGACAGAAAACGAACAACAAGCTAGGAATATGGCATGGTAGACCATGTCAGAAGTCAAGCAGTTGGGACAGACCTAAGTCTCAGATTCAAGAGATAGGGAGGTAATTCTTTATAGAACCCAGTATAGAAACCCATTAAGATGAAGGTCTTCGGCATCTGAGTACAGACTCATGACTGCTGAAGACTGGCTAGAGACGTTGCTTGTAGTTAGTGGACGACAACATGCTAATCAACACGCTTCATAGGTAAGCAGGAGCAGCTGGCCAGTTGGCCGCACTTGGGATGTGATCCCAGGGTAAGCCTGGGTGAGCTTATTAGGCTTGCATCTTTAGACTGTGTCAGGCAGCCTGCTGTTGGAATAAGTGGTAAGAAAGATGGGATGTACAAAAGGCTGTTGGAGCAATCTGGCTTGGTTCCTTCCTCTCCACTTATCTGGATGATAATAAGTCCTCTAGTTGGCCTGGGAGTGTTGCAGAAGTTGTGGTTTCCACGTAGACATGTTTTTTTTTTAAAAAACCCAGGTGTGGGGGCCTATGGGGTCTGCTTCAGTTTATCCACAGCTGATAGTTGCCTCCTGAGAGGGCTCATGATATTTGTCAGCTGGGATGTGCCTCTTGTTGGGGTGTGGTCTTTGTTAGTGGGGATAAAAGCCAGGGTGGGGGGAAGAGGGGAGAGAGAGAGAGAGAGAGAGAGAGAGAGAGAGAGAGAGAGAGAGAGAGAGAGAGAGAGAGAGAGAGAGAGAGAGAGAGAGAGACAGACACAGAGAGACATAGAGAAAGATAGAGACAGAGAGAGACAGAGAGACAGAGAAAGAGAGAGAGAGAGACAGACAGACAGACAGACAGACAGAGGGCTGCAAGAAAGAAGAAGGCTGCTGGTGCTTCCCCTGGTGCTCCTGGTTGCTGTTGATGCAGTTTGATGAGAAGAAGTTGGAGATGTCCTGAAATGAAGATTAGACTTGCCCACTAACCTTTCTCCCCTACCTGGCATTGGCGTGTTGGAAGGGATTGGGGTGGAGTATGGAGAAAGAGATATAGGGAACCCAAAATAAAAAGTGGCCATTTAAAAGTTCACCTACATGGGAGAGCAGTGTGTGGTATTTGTAGCCCAGTGTGGATATAAGGACACAGAAGTCCTTACGAGGGACAAGATTGTCCCTTGATGAGCTACCAGCCTCTCTGCCAATATACTGCAGTTTCAGGAAACTGAAACTTTAAAAGTTCATTTATTTTATTACCAAAGAAGTATTTAGAACAGTGGTTCTCAGCCTTCCTAGTGCTGCGACCCTTTAACACAGTTCCTCATGTTTTGGTGACCACTCCCCAAACCATAAAATTAATTTTTCATTGCCACTTCATAACTACAATTTTGCCACTGTTAGGAATTGTAATGTGAATATCTGATACTCAGGAGAGCTGATATTCGAACCCCTGTGAAAGGGTTGCTTAATCCCGAAGGGACTGATGACCTACAGTCTGAGAATGACAGGTGTCGAGGGTCTGGGTGGCATTCAGGGATTGAGTGAGTGCTTTGTCAGTGCCAAGGCCTTGGGCGCAAGCTCCTCTACCAACAAAACAAACAAATGTTCTCATAAGGAGTGTACTTACTTTCTAGCGATTACCACAAACAGCACACATTCAAATGAAAGTCATAGCAGTAGGTGGATGTAGCCTGGATTTAACTCAGACTAAATAGGGTGCATGTATACTGTCTGATCTTGGGGAAGTAATTTGATATCTGTTTCTGACCTCTCAAAGGAGGATGATTCCACCTCCTGCTCCTCCTTACGCTACAATAGTCCAGTTGGCGTGGAGTAGGGACGCGATCTGGAGGCCAGGGTGCCACACAGCGATCAAGAAACTCAAGAGCTGCCCATTCCTTTGTTAATTGTCAGCTCTACTCCTAAAGTAAACTACATGCCCACACAGACTCACTGTTCTTATTTTCAAAGGGGAATAATAATTTACCTCATGGTGTTATGACATGTGACAGACAGGGTATTTAGCAAAACATTTTGCATACAAGAAGAACGAAAACTTCCACATTCCTATTCCCCCATGTCATTTGTAAAGTAGCGGAATATCAGACACAAGTGGATGGCACTGAGACAGAGAGGCCAGTGAATAAAAGGGGTGCACGCCAACGAAATCGCACAGGACCCACAAAAAGCAACGAGAGCCCCAGATGTACCTGGTCGGCCACTCTGTACACGTCTTCCTTTTGGCTGCAGTCACAGGTGTAGGCATGCACTCTGGTGGCTCCTGCTTCCCGAGCCATCCGACAGGTCTCCCCATTGGCCTCCTTATTCACATCCCAGAGAACGAGCACAGAGCCCAGGCGGGCAAATTGCAAGGCTAAGAGCCTTCCGAGTCCACTCCCAGAACCGGTTATGAGCACTATTTCACCAGCGACATTCTTCCTTTGTTTGGGGATCACATAGAAAAGCAGAGCTTCCAGAAGACTAAGCAGTGACTTTCCTAAGAAAACAAGCAAGTCCTTTGCTGACTCCGTGTTGAAAGACATGTTCTGGCCAACACCTTTAAAGCAAGAGAGAGTTTGCTCAGTTCCCTTTACTGAAGGGAAGGAAGTACTGAGAATGTGATGGAAATGCGCTTTCTGGAAGCTAAGCCTGAACTCAGGGGCAGGCAGAGTGCACAGTGATGTCTTATATCTGGTACAACTTTCACACATGGCCTCAAGCTCTCTTCAGAGCTGCATGCCAGCCATGGGTCACACGCAACAACAATGTTTGTTAGTTGGCCGTTGGGAGCACCTCACCCAAACACATGCTGAGGGGTGTGTCTGCATTTCTATTTCTTACTAACTATGAGTTTTGATGTGAAGTTTAATGCCTCTTGTCACATCATATTGTTTATGACATACTGGTACTATACTTTTTGTCTCCTTTTAGGTTTATTTTTTTTCTCATTTGTAATTATATATATTTTTTCATTTAGTGATACTATTTTAACGTTTGGAGGCTAGGGATTTGGTTCAGCGCAAGAGTGCTTGGCCTGGCTTCTAACTGATTCCCAATACAATACCAAAAACGAATTTGTGATATAAGTGCAAATTGTAAGATCCTAGCCACATTAAATACTCGAAGAGGACTAATTAGCTTTCCACTGACACTGTAAGTACCTTCCCTAGGCTGAGGGCCCCATTCAGTCAGCTCTCCTTCTCTTACAAGATTTGGTGAGACAAACTCGGATGCCTTCTGCGAAGCTTGGAACAGTCTCCAATGTCTTCCTGGCCCCCGCTCTCCTCCTCACCAGGCTCAGGTCTTAAGTTCTATGCCTGAGATGAGAATAAACTTTGATTTATCATAGCTCTGCTGCACAGGAAGTGTTTCACAGTTGTGTTGTTACTATTGTGGATTCTTTTGTGTTTTTGATTCATAGTGCAGACCACCAAAAAGGCACCTAGCAGCTTTTTGTGAAAGAGTAAAGGGCTTCCTTGAGTGGGATGTTCCATTGAGAGGCTCAGATGCAGGTACAGGTTTCCAGGTGAAAAAGTACAGACAATGGCAGGTCTTTACTTTGCTGGTTGGCTAAGGACCAACTAAATGCTGTTAACGATAGCAGATGGTCAAACCATCTTTAGAAGGCTTTACCACTCAAAAGTTGGTATGGCCTAAACTAGTTTCTACGGACAAGACTGGCAGATGGAGAGAAGGCGTATGAGACCTGCTCAAGGTCACTGTGCTACCACAAGGCTGGGTTGCTCCCATGTTATTCCTATCAAGCATCAGCTCCAGTTGGTTCTCTGTAATCTGGGGCCATGGCTGTCTCATAATCTAAGCTGTTTTAGATGAAGAATCAGATTTGTATACAGATTATTGAATCATCACATGCAAAAGTGTCATAAAGAAAAATTCTAGGTGGTGGGAGACTTGGTCCAGATTGAGGCCTGGAGAAAAGCAAGAGGGAGGGATTGCTGCTGAATAATTTTGCCAGTGATGAGCAACAGACATCAGAGATTGGGCAGTAGCTTGATGGGTCTTGAGGTAGGCTTGATCTGGGGCTTTTCAGAACGAAGCAATGCTGCTTGGGAGAGGTACTGAGGCTCAACATTCAGTTTTATTATACTTTTGCATGCAACAACTCAAACCCTCTGACAACTTTGCCCTGGTTTATATCCAGAGCAATTTTTAGATAGTTGATCAGGCCTCTGAGGCAATCTATAATGACATTTTGAGGGAAGACTCTCATTTTAATAGGCAGCCACCAGGTGTGTACCTGCAGCCCTGTCAGGTGTATGCCAAATTATGAACATAGTAAATGGACACTCCGGCCACATTTGCTATAGGCAGTGTCTTATTTCCATTGCTCTTCCCATTAGAAAAGATGTAGCAGGTGACCCAGAGAGGATACTCTGTCCCCTTTCTGACACAACATTATGTGATCTGCTGCCAGAAGACAAAGTTTTACACTCAGTTGTCTCCAGCCACATGGAGAAATATCAGGATGATGCAAACTCTGGAACAGGTCCCAGGTTTTTCCTGTCTTGGCAGATATGTCCTAGGTACTTAGGAGCTTGGTAGCATGCAGTAGCTCCCATGTCAAATTTAAGATGTCTTCAGTGTTCATGCAGTGAGGAGAGAGATTGTAGTGTTTAGGTTAGGATGCTACATCCGTCAGTGTCTTACTCGATGAAAATTATTTCACTGCTGGCATCTCAGTCTGCTCTAAGAAGTTAATGTTTATGCAACAGCACATGGACACTGCTAGTATAAGGAACCACTTGAAAAAGTTAAGAAAAAATAAAGCTAGGCATTGGTCTGTACACAGGCATCCGTAGGGAACACAGCACTGGGGGGAAATGCAGAAGAGGTGGCTGGAGTTTAGTTGCAACAGCATCTCCCCATCTTCCCCCCAGTCCCCAGAAGGAGGTGTATTCAGAACAGAAATGCCTTGCTAGGACTGGCGCCCACAGACAGCACAATACTCTAATGCTGTCGTGGCCATGGATGGGAACAAATGGATCAGTGTTTCCTGACTGTACCCTTGAAAGATGACTGTAGTAAATACACTAACAAACAAAACAAACAAACGGATCTATGCCTTCATTTTATCCTAGTGATTCTTCTTAGGAAGATACAAGTGTATTCCATTTAATCAGGCTGAAAACTTGGTGTCTTCATCCCCAACTGCCCCGCCCCCACCCCCACCCCCAGTTCAAAGGCTGAGCTCACTAGGCACTTAGGAACTCCATGACACTTACTTCCAAGCCCAGGGTTACAAGGAGCAGATAAATATGGTGGATGCAGATAGAATGACAACCCTAGCTTCTGCTGAAAGGGGTGAATTAGAGGTTGCAGGGAGGAGGTTGTGCATGTGTGGGCCCTGGGCAGAATGCAGGAACAAAGCAGTAGGCATCTGTTTTGCTTTCAATTGCCCAGCAGCTCAACCCCAGAGGGACAGACACCTGGGTTTGGCCAGAATTCCAATGCCCTGCAGTGTGGTCAGACAAACTGTCTCCAGCTTGGTGCTGGTCCCCGACTGCTGCTAAGGTTCCCCTGGCTTAAACTCTCATGACTGAATCTTGGTGCCACATCTCTAGGGACAGCTCCAGAATCTGAAATCTCCGAAACTCACCTTGCAGACTGTCCCCTCTCTGGTCAGCACGAAGATGCAGGCGTCTTAGGCCTCAGGCACCTGGGTCCCTGGTTCTCAGCTTAGTGAGGTTCGGGTGTTTATCTCTGAGTAGGGTGTAGCCCAAGCTCAGGGGCGGGACTGTGTTCTGGTGGAGGGTGGGGCCTCTCGGTGCTTGTGGCCTTTCCTGTAGAAGGTGGTAACTGGATAGTGGAGACTGGACGCTTGCCCCAGTATTGCCCATCCCTTTTAAAATTTCCCATGCCCAGGCTGGAAAAAAGATTGCTAAAACAGAATTTCTCAGGTGTAAAGGACAGAGTCACCCGTGAGAGATTTCCCAACACCAGGTATGTTTGCAAGCACAGCCAAGGTTTCACACGGTTTATAGACCAATTTGTGTGCCCAAGCAATCTGCAGCTCAGGGCACGCATGTATGGTTCTTCAACACTGTCTGATTCTGCCACTTGGGACCCAAAGTCTCAGGTATCAGTAAGGAATGTGGGTGTGAGCTTGGGACTTGCCAAGAGGTGGGTGGGCGGTGGCCAGAGTGCCTGTGGCTCTGGCAGGTGGCCAAGGGAGAAAGAGTTTGTTTTAACAAGATGAGATTGAGAAATGAAAATAGAGTAAGTGCCATTGGAGTACTATGACCTATTTCTTTAACATTGCTTGTGTTGCTTTGTACATGACATTACTTGTGTACAAAGACCCCTCCCCCCAATAGAACACAGCTAAGCAAACAAGCTAAGTTAGTAAGATTAGTGAGTGATCTGATGTATCTATCTCACCACCAAAATGCCTGTGATGGGTGGTACCACAGCAAACAGGAAATACTGGGAGCAAGAACCAGCTTGGGTCTGGATGTATGTCTGCAGAGCTGGAAGGGTCAGAGCAAGTGGGTAAGGCCCAGAGGAGTGTGGCCTCAGACAAGCTTTATCTGGGACAAGCTTGGGCAGGAAGAAAAAGCCTGGAAAATCAGGGGCAGGGAAAGTCTTAGCTCCATTTTCATTGCTTAGAAGTTTCCTGGCAAGGCCTTGGAAAGGTTTGGGTAGCTGTGTGGACAGATTGTGGGCATTAGTGTTAGGTTAGCTATCTTTACCTGAGGGCATGTGAAGTGGGAGACCATTAATGATTGTTTATCAAGGAATCATCTGAAATGAACTCAGGGTCTATCTGAGGGCAGCCAGGCAGCCTGGAGAGAAGTGGCTAGGCTGTAGAGACCTGGAGGTGCTGCAAAGAGAGAGCAGGCCAGGGTGGACAGGTGAGTAGCACCTAGGCATGATAGTGGACTGAGGCTTGGAGAGGAGCTGGCTGATGGGCCTAGCATATCCAGCTCATCTTTGAGCTCAGATGGATGGATGCTGGAAAACACCAGCTTTCCATCACCTTCATCCTTCTTTCTGGCCAGACACTGGGGATAGAACTCACGAAAGAAATGGAGCACTATTAGAAATTTCATCTCTACAAAATATGGGTGTGGGCAATATGTGTGCATTGCAGGAGCAGTCGGAAATGTGGTGAAGGTTCTACACTGACTTCAGAGGGTCAGAGGCTTGGCTGCTGCTCTGAAAGCTACAAGAGGGCTCCTGAGTAGAGTCCCTCTGCAAGGGAAAGAAATGGACAGTTTATGACAGGAAATATTTCATGGACTAATTGACATCTGAGAACATGATCCCAGCACAGTCTAAGTTTTTTGGATTGTAGAGATATGCATTTAAAGGATGATTTCCCTTCAAACTAACAAATATTTTGTGAGAGAGTATGTTCATATTGGAATATGGTGTCAGTTATGTAATTCTCAAACATACACACACACACACACACACACACACAGCCAAAAAAAAAAAAAAAACAAAAAACAAAAAAACCAAAAAAACCCAAACCCAAAAATTAAGACCTGAAAGGCATATGCTCTCTAACCCAGTTCTCTCCAAGGTATTATCTACTGTTTCTCCAAAGAGAAAGTGGGTCATAGGGAATCAGAGATGGGGAAGGTTTTGCACTGAACCATGGGATCTATTGTCTTCTCAGGAAATAACCATAGTAAAGAGAATCTTTGATCATTCATTTCTAAGAATTATGTGCAAATGGGGTAGTCTCTCAATGGTTCTGTAAAGTAAAGGTTTTCAAGGCTATAGAAAGTATCTTTACAAAATATAAATTTTATAAACATAATAAAAAATGAGGTATTTGCTATGACCAAATGCTTAATAAAAAATTCACTTATAGGCATTAAAGCAACTGCAAATAATTCTCCAAGCTCAGTACCTCTATTTATCGAAGCAATTACATTTTGATTGATTTTTACTGTTCCCTAGACTTTTGTTTGTATTCTTTAAGGGTTCCATTTGCGTATATTTTTATTTCATAATAAAACCATGCAGGTATTCTCTATTCAGATGGTAAAGTGCACATCTGCATTAACATCCTCCTTTCTCTCTACTGAAATGAAAGAAAAGACACAAAATATGCTTAAATATATAGAAGTGCTCTGTTTAAAAATGGGGGCAAGAGGGTGTCCCAGGAAGGGCTTTCTGGAGACTGGCAACTAATCCATCCCATTTCCAGAAACCAAGCAAAAGATACCAAGAGCTGAATCACACCTGTGAAGGCACTGTGGAGGTGACTCATCCTTTCCCACATAATCTCAAAGAGCCAGATTCAATGAGAAGCACACAAAGTGGAAGTGGGACATGGGACACAGAGACGGACTCAAGAATGCCAGTGTAACCACAGCTAGCAGAGTACTGTAGTGAAATGAAAAAGACTGTTTTATAACTGGGGGCTAGGAAGGACAAACCAAACAAACAAACCAAACAAACCATATGTAAATACCTAAACTGTGCAAACTTCTCTACAGGAAGAAAATAAGAAAAGTAATAGCAGACTAGGAGAAAAGGATCTCAGGTAGTTAGCTCCACTAACAATGTTTCCATAGACCAGTTCGAAAAAAAACTAAGAAAAATGGATAGAAAAATGACAGGCAATTCCCAGGCAAACAGAAACAGTGGAAAGCCCTCCAAAAAGTGCTAAATTTCAGTGGTTTTCAGAAAATGTCAGTTGAAAGCATACCTGTCCCTGCCCCCCAGCTATCAATATTCATGTATTAAGACATTAAATGAGAAACCAGAATTGTGGGGGGTATAATCTGGTGTGTCCTTTAGTGGGAGGGGGGAAGTTCAATAATACTTATGTCTGTTGAATGTTAATTCACATATTGGAATAAACTGCTGGACATAAAGAATTTTCCCTGAAAGCAAACAAACTAGAAACCACTTAGACATGTCAGTTTCACTGACCATGGTGTAGTCAAGTAACAGAGCTTTGAGGCTGACACTACTCTTACAGGCAGGGAGAGAAATCTCTAGAAAATAGTTACCAAAAAAAAAAAAAAAAAAAAAAAAAGTCATTCCACAGTCACAGTGTTTGTGCCCAGGCCCCCTTGCTGATATGTTTAATATGCGTGATGATGCACAGGTCATTACTTCCAGAAGGATTCTTTACGTTTCTCATGGTGATTTCCTGGAGAGGAACAGATTGAGTGGGCAGAATGGATGGTAGTGTACAAGGTTTTCATATTTGCTTCTGTGAAGTTTGATATTTTTAGAAAAGCCATTAGTCTGTGGAACTAAAAACAAGAATGAAATAAACATGTAAATATTCTATTTAAAAAGAGTCATTTTAAGAACCTATTTTTTTTGGGAAATACTTAATAAAATAGTGAAAGAGATATAGTTCCCAGCTGACATGTTAAAAATGCATCCATCTTATCAAAATACGTTGTACAGGAAGAAGGGGATAATAAAAAACTTTCTGAGAACTGGCCAGTAAAAAAAAAAAAAAAAAAAAAAAAAAAAAAAAAAAAAACCCTCTATTTTGCTTGTGGTAAGACAAGAGGAGATTTCTGCTGACTGGATCAGGAGTGAGAAACAGTGACACCTGACCTATGCAAGAGTGGGACAAACAGTAAGTGTGAGTCATCAAGGGCTGAGTGGGTGGAGGGTGTTTGTCCTGTCACCTTATTGGGAGAAAGTCAGTGTGGAGCAAAGAGATGCAGACATTTCAGAAAGCTGAGACTAGAGGAAAGTGGAGATAGGAACGGGCACATGACTGGGCTTCCCTATGAACTGCGTTTGTTGGGATGACTGGGCAGGAAGCCAAACATTCATTCCACCTCACGCCAACACAAAAGGACGCATTGTTGGATGTTGGTTCTTGCTCTTTTATTTATTTCGAGATCATTATCACTGCTAACAATTTTCCCCCTGAGTAACTGCAGCGTGAATGGCACGGTAATGAATTTATGTGGATTTGACCTAGATTGCTGTGTTTAAATCACCACGTTGGAAGATAATTCAGACAAAGCAGAGTCCCATGGCCCAGTTTCCCCCTCCTCTTTGTTTTTCCTTTCTTTTTTTTTTTGAGATTTCTTTTCCCTTTGGATTCTTTAATCAGTAGAAATACAACCATCAAAGGATATTAGTGGTTTATATTGGGTAGGGAAAGAAATATTAGTGAAAAAATGATGGGGTGGGCAGGGAGAAGCAAGCCAGGCACTGTCCCTCTGTCTGTCTTTCTTGGTTTTATTGCACTGTAATTAAAACACCCTTGTATTGGGAGCATAGATGTTCAGAATTGTGATGTCATCTTGGTTGACTTTACCTTTGATGAGTATGAAGTGTCTTTCCTCATCTCTTTTGATTAATTTTGGTTGAAAGTCTATTTTGCTTCTTGTGACCATTTGCTTGGAATATTTTTTCCAACCTTTTACCCTGAGGTAATGCCTATCATTATGGGTGAGATGTGTTTCTTGAATGCAGAAGAATGTTGGATCTTGTTTATGCATCCATTCAGTTAGTCTGTCTCAAACTATGGCACCAGCCAAGGACAATACAGGCCGTAAACTTCAAACCCCTACCCAGATCTAGCCAATGGACAGGACATTCTCCACAGTCTCTTCATGTGACTTTCACACATACTCTGGTACCTCATAATTGACCACGTCTCCTGAATGGGGAGACCTGGCAGCACTCAGAGGAAGGATAGCAGGATACCAAGAAGAGACTTGATACCCTATGAGCATATACAGGGGGAGGAAGTCCCCCTCAGTCACAGTCATAGGGGAGGGGAGTAAGGGGAAAATGGGAGGGAGGGAGGAATGGAAGGATACAAGGGATGGGATAACCATTGAGATGTAATATGAATAAATTAATAAAATAAGATTAAAAAAATAAAATAAAATGCCTGTGCATTTTAAGCACATAGCCTGAGGATTAATGTGCTGTGCAGTTCTGTGCTAATACCTTCACCAATAAGTTCTGTTGCAGACGTTTTATATTACGTATTGGCTTAAAATTTATTGGATAGTAGAAGTAAAATTGATGCAAAAGAGTCAGACGTTAAACACATGTGATAACTCCAAGAATTGCTTTTCCCATTTTTCAAAACTTCTATCTGAGATGAACAGATCTTTTTTGGTGTATCGCTCTCTATGGCCATCCCCAGCACTGCCATTTTTACTACTCAACCCTCTGACGGTGTGAACTTCTCAGAAGTCTCATTTCCTATAGGTGTTTTTAAGCATATATTCTCTTTCATTTTATAGGCTGCTAGGAGTTGGACATGTCCTTAGACGTTCATGCGTTGAAAAGGTAATTCAGGGGCTGATGATATTTGGAGGAGGTACTTTGAACTTATATGGTAGGGGTCCCTGTTACAGGAATAATGGCTTACTGAGAGGACAAGACTTGAACACATAGCCCCTGAGCTTCTTCTGTCATGAAGGCCCACCATGATGAGATACTAAGCTAAAATTGCCTCCCTGGATGCTGGGGACTTCCCAGTTGTCTGACCTGAAAGAAATAAACTTATTCTCTTGGTATTTTACCAGGGGTGTGGTATTCTGAAGCCGTGGCAGATGATGCACGGAGACACACCTGGGATCGCTGTATCCCTCCCCCATCACGCCCTGACAAGCACTGGTTTTTGTTGGACTTGACTCTCAAGGGTTTTCCTTTGTTAACTTATCTTCCAAAGTGTTCAGCCTATTATATTGAAGGGTTGAAATATATATAATTTTCAGATCTAATACTAGAAGAATTTCTCCCAACATATAGCCATTCAGACAACTAAAAATAGATGCCATCAATCATTTATCCTTTTCAAACACATTTGATGTTTTCAGTAACACACAGATTGTCCTGGAGGTCTCCAAGCAGGGCACACAGAGATGGCAGCTGTTTTTGCTATTGGCTTACTTCAGGACACACATGGAGATAGCTAAGGATTATAGGGTTATGGGTAATAGTAAGAGAGTTAAAGGAATTTAAGAAAATTGGTTCCCAGGCCTTTAAAAAGGTATGCCCCTTCAAACAGTATGGCCAGAGAAAGGCCTGAAGTCACCCATCTTCTATGTAGTTCTACTGTCATACTTGTTTTTATAGTTGACTTCACTCTACTTTACAAAACGTGAATGATTCTTGGGCAATTCCGCAATCCAGGAAAGTTCTAAGGAAGAACTCACCAAGAGCAGAGCCAGATATCTGCTGTGTAAAATGCTAACAGGGGCACTGCATCTTCTCTTCCAAGTGGCTCCTGGGGAGGAAGAGACTGATGACGGACACGGAAGTAGGGTGCAGCAAGAAGGCTGTTGCCTGAACTTTCCAGCCTCTGGGATTGTTAGAAATAGATTTCTTCTCTCTGTGTTGTTTCTAGTCTAAGTCTGTTAAGGCAGTAGGAAATACACGAGGGCCCACGGTTTTCATGCTTTGTCTCTTCTCTGTGATGTCCAGGTACTTCAGACACTGCTGCTATACCATGCTCCCACCCCCCCTCCCCCATCCTCAGCAACTGACAGACATAAATTCTTTCTGCCACAAGTTTTCTCTATAATTCTTAATGCTTTATCAGTTATCTTCAGAGCAGGAAGTTGAGTGAAGTTTGGACTAGTTTAAGTGTGTGATTATGCTGTGCATTGGTTTGACACATGTGTTAGTCAGTGTTCTACTGCTGTAAAGAGACACCAAGACCGTAGCAATTCTTATTCAGAAGAAAGGAAAAGCATTTTATTGGGGCTAATTACAGTTTCAGAGGTTTAGTCTATTATCATCATGGTGGGAAACATTTTGGAGAGCAGGCAGACATGGTGCTGGAGAGGTAGCTGAGAGTTCTACATCTGGATCAGTGGCAAATGGAAGAAAAGACTCTGGTCTTAGAATAGGCTTTTTGAGACCTCAAAGCCCACCCCAGTGACACAATTCCTCTAACAAAGCCACACTTCCCAATTCTTTCAAATAGGACCTTTCCCTGGTGACCAAGTACTGGAATCAATGAGTCAATGGAGGACATTTTCATTCAACCCACTGTAGCACTGAAGGCTGGCATTGTCCTTTGTGTCACACTACTGACACCAGGTAAGTGGAGTAAATGCATAGCTTCAAAGTTATAAAGTAAATTATTCATAAAGTCTATGGCATGCACATCATATTGAATGCATACCTTTCAGTTATAATTATGACTTTAAAAAGTTGTAGATGTCAAATTAAAAATGTGTGAGGTGATATATAAATCATTTTTGGGGGTAGTCAATTTTGAAGTTCAGTTGCCATATTCCATTTGTCTTCTTTTAATGTTTGTCTTTTTATTTTCATAATTATTATTTTAATATTTTATCACACTTGTTAATTTTAGTAATAATTCTGGGATTTCTAGTTCTTAATCTGTGAAACCTACAACCTTTTACATTTATGATTGTGAGCACGTGGGCACTCATGTACTGTAGTGCACACCTGGAGGTCAGAGGGCAACTTCAGGGCTCTCCTTTCATCATGGCCTCTGAAACGTGACCTCAGGTTGTCAAGCTGTGTGGTAGGTGCTTTTCACTGGCTATTTCATCTCTCACTGGCCCAGAAAAACTTCAAAATCTGATTTTTGTCTGGAAAATATGGGAAGAAATCAGAAAGGCGTTCTAGCTACCCAATTGAGGAGAGGTGAATTTTGCCTCCGTTAAATGACCTGTACCAAGTATTCATCTTAATAATGCCAGTAAGAAGTCAGCCTGGATGTAACACTCAGACAGTTGTGCTGGATTCCCGTGGTAGAATTTCACACACAGCAGCGGCAGTGAACAGGAACGTGCTTCTACTACATACAATCTGTGGATGACTTTTATAGACACAATATCGGACAAAGCGACCCATTGAAATAAATACTATGCAATTTCATGTCCATGAAGTTCAGAGGACTGGTAGAAATCTGTGTGATGAAGATAAGGACCAGCATTATCTTTCAGTAATCGTGGATGAGAGGTGATAAAAGAGTTTTGTTTTGTTTTGCTTTTGAGTTTTCTGTGGTCCTCAGCTGGGCATGGGTGTTGGCTACCCAGCTGCGTTGAGTATGTAAGGCCCACTTGGTGACTACACATGGCTTTTTCTAAAAGTTATATTTCAATAAAAACTTCACTTAAAAAGAAGACTACTTGTGTCTAAAGAAATTTTTTAAAGATTTACTTTTGTTTATGTGTATAGGCATGTGTCTTTGTGTGTGTGTATATGTGTGTGTGTGTGCGTGTGTGTGTGTGTGTGTGCCACATGTATGTACCAGAAGACTGCACTGCATTGGAAGTCCCAGAGCTAGGGATACAGGAGGTTGTGGGGACACAAAACATGAATGTTAAGAACAAAAATTGTATCTTCTAGCAGAGCAGTAAAAGTTCTCAGCCATCAAGCCATTTATCCAGCCACCAAAGCATTTATTTTAATTCTTAATAAGTTTATATTAAGAATTGTGCCAGGGCTTCCTCCATCCTCAGTGGTCTACCACTGAGTCATACCATAGTCTGTTTTAGCTACCATTTTTCCTGCTGATGCTGGTGGTTGTATTCAGGGAAAAAAACCAGTCAGGATATATAGCCTAAGCCTACGTGAACAACATGGGGTCTTTGGGCCACTAGGAGTACTCAGCTGAAAAATGACCAGTTTGAATACATAGTCTGGGCCTCAAGTACATAGATACTTCAAGTCAATGAGATTTTTTTCTTTTTGGTAAGGCTCCAACTGGTCAAGGATTGAAGTCTATCTGCTGACCTTCTGGCTGATGCAACCTCTGTTGGGCATGTGCAATTGTGTGCAGGGCTTTTATGTAACACACTTTCACCTGATCTGTGTTGCTTGCACCATCTTACCTTTCTGGTGAGTTAGAATCAGGGCTTGAGATAATGCCAGCCCCATGGGAAGCTGGCATCTGACTGAGACTTTGACTGTTCCCTGAGGGCTTTTTGTAGCCCAAGCTCCCAGACTGCTGAGTTCCAGAGCAAAGCCAAGCAGAGTAGACAGAGCTTTAAGCAGAGGGACACAGGACCCATGGCTAATACTAACAGTGTTCCTCTCCTTAGGCCAGGAGAGACCAGATATCTACTTGTGGCACCCAGTCCTTCAGCCTTCTTGCCTGGTTCCTGAGGGAGGTCTGTAGTTCTGGGGATCTACAAGACGAAGATAGGCAATCCCTTTAATTTTAGACCAATCCCTTAAAATTTGACAGCAGATTTATGTTCTTAAGAATAGATTGTATTGTCCTTGGTTAGGACAATAGTTTGAACAGACCCCCCTGGGCCCCGATCCACCCATCATGATGTTCTTCTTGTAGGTTTCTAGGACCCTCTGAGTCCTTCTATTTCCCCATCCCCTATATTTCTCTTACCTAGAGTCTCAGTAGGATGTCCTCACATCTATCCTAATCTCCTGGTAAGTGAAGACTTTTGCGGGACATGCCTTTTGGGCTAGTGCCTAATTATAAGTGAGTATATACCGTGTGAGTCTTTCTGCTTCTGGGTTAACTCACTCATTATGGTCATCTCAAGTCCCATCATCCATTTGTCCACAAATTTTGGGATTTCCTTGTTTTTAACAGCTGAGTAGTATTCCATAGTGTAAATGTACCACAGTTTCTTTATCCATTCTTCAACTGAGGGGCATTTAGGCTGTTTCCAGGTTCTGGCTATTATGAATAAGGCTGCTATGAACACGCTTGAGCATAGGTCTTTGTGTTGTGGAGCATTTTCTGGGTATAGTCCAAGGAGTGGAATAGTTGGGTCTTGAGGAAGACTATTCCCAGTTTTCTGAGAAAGTGCCAGATAGATTTCCAAGTGGTTGTGCAAGTTGCATTCCCACTAGCAATGAAGGAGTGTTTCTCTTTTTCCACATCCTCGATAGCATGTGGTGTCACTTGAATTTTTGATCTTAGCCATTCTGATGGGTATAAGATGGAATCTCACAGTCATTTTGACTTGCGTTTTTTTGATGACCAAAGGACACTGAGCATTTCTTTAAATGTTTCTCAGCCATTCTATATTCCTCTGTTGAGAATTCTCTCTTTAGCTCTGAACCCCAATTCTTAATTGGGTTACTTGCTTTGGTGGTGTTTACTTTCTTGAGTTCTTTATATATTTTGGATATTAGACCTTTGTCAGATGTAGGGTTGGTGAAGATCTTTTCCCAGTCTGTAGGCTGTTTCTTTGTTCTGTTGACAGTGTCTCTTGCCTTACAGAAGCCTGTCAGCCTCATGAGGTCCCATTTGTTAATTGTTGACCTTAAGGCCTGGGCAATACAATTGTAAACATCGAACCCCTACTCTGATTTACCCAATGGACAAGACATTCTCCACAGTTATGTGGAGAGTGGGGACTGACTTTGACATGAACTCTGGTGCCCCATATTTGACCACCTCCCTTTGGTGGGAGGCCTGGTGGCACTCAAAGAAAGACTAAGCAGGCTACCAAGATGAGATTTAATAGCCTATGACCATATAGTGGGGGAGGAGGTCCCCCTTGGTCATAGACCTAGAGGAAGGGAATAGGGTGAAAGCGGGAGGGAGGGAGGCATGGGAGGATACAAGTGATGGGTTAACAATTGAGTTGTCATCTGAATGAATTAATAAAATTTAAAAAAAGAAAAAAAGAAAATGTGTAATAAATAGCATAGCATCTTAACTTTAAATTATAAAAAGATTTTGGCAATAGCGAGCAAAAATTGTAGAAGAGCATCCTAACTAAATGCGTTCATCACACGTTTTCTGTAAGTATTTTTATGACACAACAAAGTGACTTCAGTGCTACAAAGACACTCCATGCCATGTTTTTACTAGAAAGCTATAATATAGTCACAGAAAGGTAAAATTTTTCCATGGCTGCATAGTTTTTAAAGTTTCTAGATTTCTGCATTTGGTTAATTTTATGTTACTTATTTTCTCTCTTGATTGTGATAAAATTAATACAATATTCTTCTATAAATACTTCTTTCAAGTAAAAAGAAAAGAATAAATTGATTCAGAGAGCTTTTGTGTGACAAAATGCATGATTTTGGCACATACCGTTTCTTTTTTTAAAATTTTTTAAAATTTAATTTATTTTTTTGTGCCTTATTTTTTTATTAATTTATTCTTGTTACATCTCAATGATTATCTCATCCCTTGTATCCTCCCATTCTTCCCTCCCTCCCATTTCCCCTTATTCCCCTCCCCTATGACTGTTCCTGAGGGGGATTACCTCCCTCTGTATATGCTCATAGGGTATCAAGTCTCTTCTTGGCAACCTGCTGTCCTTCCCCTGAGTGCCACCAGGTCTCCCCCTCCAGGGGACATGGTCAAATGTGAGGCACCAGAGTACATGAGAAAGTCATATCCCACTCTCCACTCAATTGTGGAGAATGTTCTGACCATTGGCTAGATCTGGGTAGGAGTTTAAAGTTTACCGCCTGTATTGTTCTTGGCTGGTGCCTTAGTTTGAGCGGGACCCCTGGGCCCAAATCTGCCTATCATAATGTTCTACTTGTAGGTTTCTAGGACCCTCTGGATCCTTCTACTTTGCTATTCTCCCATGCTTCTCTCATCTAGAATCCCAATAGGATGTCCTCCCCTCTGTCTCAGTTTCCTGGTAAGTGAAGGCTTTCTTGGGATATGTCCCTTGGGCTAATATGCCGATATAAGTGAGTATATACCATTTGAGTCTTTCTACTTCTGGGTTAACTCACTCATGATCATTTCTAGCTCAATACATTTATCCACAAATTTCGGGAATTCCTTGTTTTTAATAGCTGAATAGTATTCCATAGTGTATATGTACCACAGTTTCTTTATCTATTCTTCTACTGAGGGACACTTAGGCTGTTTCCATGTTCTGGCTATTATGAATAAGGCTGCTATGCACATGGTTGAGCAAATTTTCTTGTTGTGTGCTGGAGCATCTTCTGGGTATATTCCAAGGAGTGGAATAGCTGGGTCTTGAGGAAGCCCTATTCCCATTTTTCTGAGATAGCACCAGATAGATTTCCAAAGTGGCTGTACTAGTTTGCATTCCCACCAGCAATGAAGGAGTGTTCCTCTCTCCCCACATCCTCGCCAGCATGTGGTGTCGCTTGAATTTTTGATTGGCACATACCATTTTAATCCCAATCTGAAGATGTCAGTATTAACACAGGTTTGGTATGTGAGGAGGTCCACTCAATGCAGTGGGAGCAAGCACACCTGCCCCACCTACCCCCTGCCTGGAGGGGACTTCTGTCCTGTGTTGTGAAGTCCCCCATTGGTTCCTCTGTCCTTACCCATGTGGCTCTCCTGAGTGAGTCTGGAATCCAACCTGGCCTCTAAAACATTTGCTCTCCTGAGCAGGATAGTCCCAGAAATGGAAGATGTCTCAGTCAGCTCTCTAGCACTGTGACAAAATACCTGAGATATTCAATATCAGAGGGAAAGTTTATTATGACATACAGTTTCAGAGCTTGTAGCTTATAGTTGGTTGGTACTTGTACTGGTTGGTTTTGTGTGACAACTTGACACAAGCTAGAGCCAGCAGAAAGGAAGGAACCTCAGTTGAGGAACTCCATGAGATCCAGCTGTAAGGCATTTTCTTAATTAGTGATCAATGGGGGGGGGGCTGGTGGTCCTTCCTTTCATAATAAAACAGTCTTAGCAAGCCCTGTGAAGCAAGCCAGTAAGCAGCACCCCTTTGCGGCATCTGCATCAGTACTGCCTCCAGGATTTTGCCTTGATCTGGAGGGAAACTGGCTTGTCTTGCATTTTATGTGCTCTACCCATTCCTGTCAGTGTGATATTGAGTAAATGCTTGTTGGATCTCTAAAAGCCCGGTTTGCTCATCTGTGCAGCCTATTTTAGTGGTTGCTAGGAATAAACTATGATAATGAAAATATACCTATAAACACTTACTGTTTAATATGTACCAGGCACTTATCTGAGTTCTTTGTATGTATTAATTCACAAGTTTTGTTACAGACAAGGATCCTGAAGGACTATAATTACTTGCTCAGGGTTATATTTAGAAATCATTGGTATTGATTGCATTTCAAACAGGGTTATGATGCTCCTGCCTCTTTTAAGTATCAAGAGCTATAATTTACTTGGTGTTTACAACATGTCAGATGCTTTTTAATATAAATTGTTGTAGAGCTCTTTCCTATAGCAATTCAATTGTGATATAACTCTCACTTTACAGGTAAAAACCCAGAGGCTCAGTAGCTTTGATGTAGATCACCAAACTCCTAAGCTGGGAATTTGACTCCATCATTTAAACGTCCTTAAAGAAAGTCTGGCCTGATATATGACATTTAAGGACAAGGCTGGCTTTGAGGCTACACAAGTTCTGGTGCTCAGAAAATTCCAGCCTTCACTGTCTTCACATTCCTCACACCTTGCCTTTGAACTTGTGTGCTGTAAGTGAACTCAGTGAGGCAATGTATCTGGCAAAGGATTTCAGATGTGTTCCAGAGGCTAACATGCACATGAGTGGTGACCCTTGCAAATCGTCAAAGGAGGGCTTGGCTTATGGGCATAGGGGGCAATAACACATGACAGCATGGAAGCTTGGGAAAGTTTGGGATGCCACTGGGCCCCAAGGTCACTTCTGGTCTGATCATTTCAGACTGAGTGTCCCAGTGTCAACATGAACATAATTCATGCTGGCAATGGCTCCTCCTGTAGGAGAGAGAACGTGGTTCTCATTGGAGTGGCACCAAGGCCTGTGTGGCAAACTTGCTGCTTATATCTAGAGTCTGTCTGTGAAGCAATCACACTAATATTACCTTTTATCTGAGACACAAAAGGATTTTTTTCAGCTCTTAGGCAGTAGATCTTTGCTATAAATCATTACAAAGTAAAAGTTTATGTCTGGACCTTTTAATAAGGTATGTCAAAATGTTTTCAGGATTATTCACAGACCTATAATTCCCAATTCTGAACCTGTCAACTTTATTTTAAAGCAACATGCACAGGCTTAGAAATAGAAACTGAGTGTGATGATCTCTGCATTGGCCACAAAATCACTATTTTAATTTGAGGCTTGGCATGAACCACTGCAAAGGGAGGAAGACCTTGAAAGCAGCTCTTCCTTTATAATTGAAGACATTTTAAAATGCATGAAGAGGCATTTAAGTAAAAACATCACAAAGTCACTTCCAGTTATCAACCCACTATTCAGCAGTCACAGGAAAACTCAGAGGAAACTCTCATGCCAGGAAACTCATGTTCACTACATACAATAAATGCACACCATGCAGCGCATGCATGCAGAGCTACCATTTCCAGAAAAGTTGCTCCCACGGTATACTCAGTATAAATGTATTCAAATCAAGAAATGATTAGGAATATATATTAATATTGTCATAGCCTAGGATACATTCTTGACAATCGTGTCAACAGAAATTTTCTTTCTTTTTTTTTTTGTTTTTTGTTTTTTGACACAGGGTTTCCCTGTGTAGCCTTGGTTGTCCTAGACTCACTTGGTACATCAGGCTGGTCTTGAACTCACAGCGATCTGCCTGCCTCTGCCTCCCAAGTGCTGGGATTAAAGGTGTGCACCATCATGCCTGGCCAGAAATGTTCTTTTCAGAGCCATTGAAAGAGCAATTTATTATGTATGTTCTTAGAAATGAATCTGCAAAAAATGTGAGACAGAAAATTCCTAACATTACTCAAGATTTTCTATTCATAATCATTGTATTATATAAGATTATAAAACTGTATTTCTTTTAAAATTTGTTCTAATCACCTGTGTCTGGTTCTCACTCATGTATTAGAGTGATCCTAGTACGCTTTAAAAGTAATTCTCTGCCTCCTACCCCACCCTTTCTCTCTGCACCTGTTTTTTACCTTAGTGATAATTTTTCATTCTGGTTTTCAGATAGAGGGCCCTTTGCATGACTGTTCTCCCTGACTGCTAGGTCTATTCTACTGGGGTGCCTTGATGCTAATGGCAGACCACAGTGTCCCAGAAACCCTCTCCCACCTCCACTCCTGACAATGTGGAGCTTGCTGAAGGCAACATTCTTTTCATTCGGAGAAACTCGAACACAGTCTGGGCTTTCTTTCTTTACCTTTTCTTTGACTTGCCTCTAGTTCGTCTCCATCTTGTCGGACCCTCCACCCCTTGTCCTACCTGATGGGATCTTACTGTATAGCCAAGACTGCCCTGGCACCTGAGATCCCCATGTCAGTACCGGGATCGCAGGCTGGTGCCACCGTGCCCAGTATCTAGGGTCTTCATTGGGCAACTACTTTTTTTGCGGGGGGAGGCGGGATGGGATGCAACTTTGGGCCATACTTTGTGCTTTATTTTAGTTGCTTCTCTCAAAGCACATGGGTCTTCTTGGGCTCCAAGACTGCTAGGAATGAATGAGAGGTCTCTGTGCCATCAACACCCACTGGATGCTTTGTCTTTCCATTGGAAGCTCCTTTTCTCTCCAGCTACTCAGTGCATTTTTCTTTCACACTCTCTCCAGGAATTGTCCAGCACACCTAAGAGCAAGAGCGAGAGGGTGGGGGAAGGGGGAGTGCTGGCCCCATCTACTCCTGTATTTAGGCAGGGCTTCCCTTTACAGGCTTCTGAAAATCTTCTTAGGAAAAGACACGATTCTTTTAAGAGAAAATTGTATCCATTTTCCAGTTGTCCTCTCCTCTCCCCAAATCCTGCAAAGTTATCCCAGACTCTGTTTTCTTTTCCAAACCAAACTCTGTCTGTCAGGCCAAGTACATTTGGTGATTTCATAAATACTGTTTCTCCCAGGCTCCCAGTAAAGATGGTTGCGAGGACACTAACTCACTCCTGCTACTCAGAATTCCAGGGTCAGACCAGTCCAGGTGACAGGTCACTCACTGTCTTTGATTCCTGGAAAACTCCTTTAAAAGTCAAAATAGCCATTAATCTTGGGCAGCTGTCATTATTAGGAAGTTATTTTTAATGTAAAGCCAAATCTTTTTTCCAGTATTAAGAAATGGCTTATTTTTCAAAACCCTTGGGAGATGCTAGTACAGTGACAGCAAGATTGTACTTCATTGACTTTTAAGTTTTTACCCAAGCATTTGATTTTAAATGGCTCACTCACTATTAAATACTGTTTTCACTTATTTTAATTTTAGCATATTTGACTATTTTTAATAATGAAATTAAATTATTAATTAAATTTAGTGATTTAAAATTTAAAAATTAAAGATTTAATAATTTGCTTTTGATAATTTCATATACTTATCTTAGGGATTTTTAATTTCTCAATTAACTTTACATCCCAATTGTAACCCCCTTCCTCCTCTCCTCCCAGTCCTACCCTCCCTTTTTCTTCCCTCATCCCTTCTCCCCTACCCCTCAGAAAAGGGGAGCCTCCCCTACCAACCCACCCCAACCCATCAATTCGCATCAAGACTGAATGTATCCTCTTCCCTTGTGGCCTGGTGGGGGAGCCCCACCAAGAGGAAGTGATCGAAAAGCAGACAACACAGTCCACATCAGAGACAATCACCATTCCCCTTACTAGGGGACCCACATGAAGACCTTGCTGCCCATTGGCTACACTTATATAGGGAGCACATGCATGGTCCTGCTTGGTGCTTCAGTCTCCATGAGACCCCCTGGGCCTTGGTTAGTTGGCTCTGTTGGTCTTCTTGTGAAGCTTCTGTTTCCTCCCTTCTATCCTTACCCCCACTCTTCCATAAGTTTCTCTGTGCTCTGCTCAATGTTTGGCTGTGATTCTCAGCATCTGTTTTGATCTCCTGATGAGTGGAGCCTCTCAGAGGATGGCTCTACTAGGCTCCTGTCTACAAGCATAGCAAAGTATATGTTAATAGTGTCAGGAGTTGGTTCTCTCCCATAGGGTGGGTCTCAGGTTGGGCCAGGCATTGGTTGGACATTCCCTCAATCTCTGCTCTATCTTTATCCCTGAGCATCTTGTAGGCAGGGTAAATTTTGGGTTGAAGTTTTTGTGGATAAGTTGGTCTTATCCTCCTTCCACCAGGAGTCCTGTCTACTTAGAGGGTAGCATTGTCAGTCTCCATGACCTCTGCTACTAGGAGTCTCAGCTAGGATAACTTCCATATCCTCCCAGGAGGCTACTGTGTTGTAGATCTCCAGCTTGTCACAGAGATGTCCCCCACCCACAGTTTCTCTTCTCTTTGCAGGCCCTCTGCTCTCCCAACCCAGTCTCCCCAGGCCTGGTCTCCACCTTTACTTCTCTCCATGCTGCCTTTCCTACATAGCTCTCTCTCTTTAATTACTCTCATCCACTTTCTTTGATCTCCCTTCCATCCCTGTCTACCTTCTCCTTTCTTACATTCATAACATATCATTTTGTTTTGTGACTTAGTAGGGTTAATCCAGGGCAATTTGCATGATCACAGGTTTGGAATTGTGCATTTGGGCCCTGGTAGACTCACCAGTGGGTATATAACTCTTTTTATTACATTGGGTTAAGATGTTTCTTTGGAAGATGAGGGTAATTGCCAATTACAGTGTTCTATTAAAAAAAAAAAAAGAATAAGAAAAAAAGCCCTTATGTTTTAATGACTGCCATTCCCAAAAGACCCCTGTTGTCCTAGACTGATAGCACATGAAGTGTTTTAAGTACAGTGACTTTTGGAGAAGTTTTTAGAAAGAAATCATGTGACCAAGTTTCAGGCCCACTCAATTCAGTGTTGATGGATTTGTTAGATTTCATGGTAAAACTGTGGACAACATCATGTAGGTGCTTGAATAAGGAAGTAGTTGGCCTTCCTTATTTAAAAGTGTGGATGGAAAGAGCCGTGAGGCAGAAAATATTCAGGAAAAAGGATTCCAGAAAGACACAAGTGGTGAAAATTTCAATTTAGCACACGCTGAGCACTCTGCTAATGAGGCTTTGTGTTAGGTGTAATGCTAATCTCAAGATGGTTTAAATCACATGGAAGGATGTGTATAGATCCACTGCATGTGTGTTACTGCACATGTGCATCGTGTGCACCCACCTGCATGTGTGTAGACACACACACACACACTCACACACACAAAGGCACACACACATGTAGGAATGCATGTGTGCACAGTTTAAGCATCCTTGCATTGTGTTATCCATAGAATCCTCTAGCAATCCCAGATGGATTACAATGGGCATTGTACTATGAATACTTAAAGACATTTAGTAGTTGGAAGGAAAAGAACAGTGGCTTATGGAAGCTTTTTATGTTCAATCCAACACTCATTTGTAAAATCAAGAGTAGTGAGTGAAAGGAGAGCTACTACATTTGGGTAGTGATAGCCCTCCTCTTGCATCTCCCTATCCTTCCCCTGACCAGGATCCAGGACCAGCAATAGTCCATGCAGAAGTCAGCACAGACGTCAGACACATTTTCCCCTTGGGTTTGGAATGGAGCACATGGGATGTTTGCATTACACCGTCATAGACTCAATAGTCTCCTGGACTTAGCCTTTGAATTCCAAGAGAGCAGAAAGAATCCTTTAGCCCCTGGAAGCCCAGAGCATGGTGCCATTCCTTAGTAGGAGCATTTATCATGCCTGTCAGTTTCACACTGCCAACCAGGGGTCCTTATGATATATAATGTTTACTGGCTTATCAGGGGAGTAGGATTAGGGGGTGGAAGTAATTCTCATGCAGAGAGATAAAGGTCCTATTAACTTTTTATCCAGAATATGTCAATCAAAAAAAAAAAAAAAAAGCAGAACAGATTGTGCAGTTTAAAAATACTGTAAAGCTACAATATTGACCCAGAATATTGACCCAGAATATTGACCTAGAAAAGGACAAAACCAAATCAAAGTCTCTGTGTGGTTTGAGGTACCCAGAAAGCTCTTGTCCTATATTTAGTGTCTATCTTACTCATCTCCCTGTCTGTAGTGTCGCAGATAGCAGGTACTTGGTAAATATATGCTGAGCTAGTGGATACATAGATAGATGCTCCCTAGAGCCCACAGAGAAAGCAAAACAGGTCCAGTTTTTACACATAAAACTGTTAAACATCTTATCACCTTACTTACTGATGTCCTTCTTTGTTCTTCTATTAGTCCAAACTCTCCCTTCTTTCTACCTCAAGGTAAAACTATGCTTTAGTTTCATGAATATATAAGGACCATGTCTCCAGAAAGAGAATAGGTGGTAGGAATGAGATCTGTCACTAACAAGGTATATTGGAATGAAATAGAAGTGTAGATTTCTGTTCGCACTTTCACTAGTCCTTGGATGTGAGAGAGGTTAATGGGAGCATATGGCCATTACAGTTAAGGCAGCATCTGGAGCCTAGAGATCACCGGAAATGCCATTTCACTGCAGCAGAGACTAGAAGGTCTAAAGTGTTTATTTTCCCTAAGAAGTCAAAGAGTGAAAAATTGCTGAACACATTGAGATGCAAACAGAACTGATAAGGTACAGATTTCTTTAATCCAATAAACATGTTCAGCTTGAATCACACTAACAATCTTCACACGATCATCTTAAACTCAGTAGGGATTAATAAGCAATACAAATCTGTCCTCATTTTGTGTAGTAAACATTTTAAACTACAAAGTTAATATGAATATTTGGTCAGATATTGAAAAAAATTTTTTGAAGTAAACATTTTAAACTACAAAGTTAATATGAATATTTGATCATATATTTAAAATTTATCAGTTCATAACACTGATTTACAAGCATATTACTTATAATTGCCTCTTTCCTGGAAGTATAATATTCTATTATAAAATGGGATTAGGGCCAATTTACATTAATTATATTTATAAATACATGATTCATATAATCAGAGTTCACTGAAAAGACTGCCACATTCTTATTTACCAAACTGAAGAATTATATTGGAATCTGGAGAGATAACGTAAATGCTTAGAAAAATATCAGCATGAGGTGAGACAGATGACAAATGTCTACCAACCCAGTCCTCAAAGGCAGCGGCAGTGGGATTATGAAAGACTAGCCTAGACAGTATATTGAGAACCAGTATGAGGAAAAAAAAAAAAAACTGAGGAGAGAGAAGAAGGGAAAGAGGAAGAGCTATGTGCAAACTGTCTCCTGGGAAGGAAAGCTACATCCTTTCTAAAGCCTGGGTGGTCCCAGGTACGGTGACATGCTGCAACCACTAGGGGGATTCCAAACAGTGTACCAGCTCATCTCTATGTGCAATTGTCATGGTTGAGGCCAGAGTTACTGCTCTTTCCTTTCTGCTTCAGTCTGCAGGTCCTCTGCTTCCTTTCTCCCTGTGAACGAATTCATACAGGTGTCCACGCCAAGGTACTCGCCAAGGGCAATCATCATTTTTGGAGATATTATTCTAGGGAAAAGCAGAGAAAAATTATGATCCTTTAAGACCCTTAAAGTCACTGAAGGGACACTTTGCAAGTAGTGCAGACAATACAAAGTCTGAAAGATCAAGCTTTATGTTGTGCAGGGGTGACTAGGAGGGTACCACCACATCGCAGTTCAGGGTCATCAACATCATGGATGCTGAGAGATACTGTCAGCCCTTCCTCCATCCTAGAATTTTCCCTAAAGCTCTGAAAACTCCCAGTTTCTCCACCTGATACACTCACTAGCTCTTTGGAGAGACCAGATGGCTCATTATTTACTTAGTATATACTTATTTACTAGACAACAACAGCAAGAATTAGAATAAAATCATAGCGATCAGCGATCAAGAAGATTATGTGTGGCACAGCAGTTTTAAGTGTGAGGATGGTTCTAATGTGCACCTGAGACTGAGTGCCATTGCTTAGATCAAGGATAATGCTGTACTTCAGATCACTTCTGCTTGGGTCAGCCCCGGTCTGCCTGACACAAATGAGTAAATACTTTTGCGTGCTTATTCTTTTTCAGGGCCTGTCCTGGATGCAAACATAGACCAGGAGAGCATTCAGAAGTTGTGTCCTCAGAGAGCACACAGGCTGGCAGCTATCCAGTGTGTTAAGGAGTAGAAGTCAGTGACAAGTGCGATGGGCCATACGATGAGGAGCATTGGCTTTCCTAAGCAACTAGTACTGCCAAGGAAGGACAGAGAATGCAACAAGTCTGCATAAAGAGTCAAGCATGTGCTATGTTTCCCAGTATCACAACACTCATGCTCCAGATTCTAGAGCTTTCAAAGCACCAACATGAGAGGAAAACTTTCCATGAGAGGAAAACTCCACATCTGACACACGAGAAGCCACAATAAAAGCACTTCTTCAGATGACCTTCGAGTTGTCTGTGTAGGTATGCAGGAAACACATGGATTACCTGTTCAGAGTCAGATTCTATCCCCGAGACACCTTATTATGTATAAACTAATTAAAAATTTGAGTAAATCTGAAGCCCTGAGCACTTCTGATCCCAAGCACTGTTCACAAAGACAATGAAACTTGTGCGTACGGCAGAGTGGAAGGTGGTCCTGATGTGAAAATTTAGTAGTTCCATTTAATCCTGAAGAATTCTTATTCCTCTCTAGACTCCAGATGTGGCATGCTAGTAAGGTTCCTGAGCAGCCATCGGGCCACAGGTAACACAGAAAAATCTGCCTACATGCTACATGTGAGCCTGTGAGAGTCTTTCAAAAAATACCCCCAAAATTCATTGTGTTGGCCTTCAAGAAGGTTGTAAGAACTCTTTCATTAAGTGAAATGGAGAAATTACCAGCACTTTCCCAGAAGCATTCAGAATTTTTGTCTTTTTTTTTTTTGCAAAAGTATAACTGCATTATGCAAACAAAATTAATTGATTAAAAAGTAAATACATAAAAACAATAATAAAAAAAGCTGAATGTGGTACTGCGTACAGGAAGCTGCAGCAAAAGGGTTGAAAACCTGGAATATACAACACAATATTACCTCAAAAAAAAAAAAAAACCAAGTAAACGAATAAAGAAACACACACAAACAGCAACAACAACACAATAAAAATCAACCTTAAAACTTCTCCAAAACCTCCCCTAGAATTTGTGTGCTATTTGATTCTGTGTGGGAACAACTACAGTGTGCTCTCAAGAGGCCTAAATAATGGGTAAATTTAATCAATACCTGAAGTAACAAAGACATAGTTCACAAAAGTCCAAATAAATTGCCCTTGTGTAATATTAAAATTCTTTGTCATCATTTTAAATAAGAGTGAAGTAACCTTCTAGACAGAAAAAGCTAGCAACGGTCAGTTTGTTCACAATTAACCCAAAGGCCAATTAGGTCTTCATTAACTTACTGTTTGAGAAACAATGCAAAATATGCAAACTTGGGCAATAGGAGGTAGACTTGGTCCTCTAAAATAGCATTGAAAACTTTTCTAGCCACGTACTCCTGCTCCAGGAGAGGTAAGAGAAGTGGGTACCTGCAATGACAAGAAAGAGGCTTGGTCAGTAGAGTGGCCTTTCCTATGGCGATCAGTATGGAGTGTTGGATTTTACATAGTGAACTACAATAGAAATCATTGCTGGAAATAGTCAAAAGAGGAGTGACAACTTGGGGTTACCTTCTTTAACTGCCTCATGTGAATGCCCAGCCCTTGCCTGCTTTCTGCCCTCTTATCTGGATGCAAAGATGCCACTACTAGGCCCAGTGGTTAAGTGCTTACTGCACAAGTGTGAGGACCCGAGTTTGATCCCCAGATCCCATGTATAGGCGAGGTGGGCATGGCAGACCACCTGATGGGATCGAGCTGGTTAACAAGATTAATTGTATCAATGAGCTCTGGGTTTGACTCAGGGACCCCTGCCTCAGGGAATAAGATGAAAGTGTGGTCAGGATAATTCCTATTGTCAGCCACAGGCTTCCATGTACATGTGTGTGCACACATGTGAAAAAACATGCATACGCATGTGCAATACACACCAAGTGTAAAAAAAAAAGGCTGCAATTTCTTTGGGATTTTTGTATCATTCTTTCCGCTCCTTCCTGACAAACATACAGAACTATAATTACAAAAACCTATGTGATATTAAGAAGGAAAGTTGTAACAATTACTTACCATGACTCTTTCTTATGCATGAATAGCATATCATTTTAGGCAGGCCGTTGTTATATCACTGGTGAAAACATATGTTTATAAAGCAATAGGAGGTGGTAGAGTAGGCTGAAAGTAAAGAGTCTATATTTCTTTTATATTTAAAATTCTTATAAGTCTTTCAATAGAATGAACCATACATACTCAGAACCTGTTTCCCAGCTGAGTTTTGGAAAGGAATGATTTATCCATGATAGAAAATTTGACAACTGTTTAAAGGCCCTGGTGCTCCAACTTAAGGGTCTCAACATAGTTATGTAGAAACACTACAGACCATTTTCCGTTCATCCCTTAAGGATGACTTTGGGCTATGGAGCTTTCTTTTTTTCCTGGAGTCTTCCTTTGTGGGTTTTATAGATGTAGGCATGCCGAGCTTTTTATAAGCATGGTTTGACATCATAGTCTTTACAGGCCGCCATTCTACGTTATTCTGGCAGGTTATATTCCTGCTGTGACCTTGACACAATCTAGCACTGAAAGTCTTTACTTGGGGCTTGAGAGATATCTTGGTGGTTCAGGACACTTATTGCTCTTGCAGAGGACCTGGTTCTTGTTCTTAGCACCCACATCTTAGTTCACAGGAATGCAAAATTCTGGTTCCAGGCATCTTACGCCCTCTTTTGACTTTTACAAGCACCAGGCCTACTTATACATAATGTACATACATACAAGCCAGCAAAAATATCCACATGGATAAAACAAAATAGCTGAATTTTTAAAAAAAAAATTAAAAGGTATTTAGTCACAATATTAACAGTTCTTACTGATATTGCTTTAAATTAATGTTAGAGATAAAAAATTAAGATACTGTGCCAGTTAGCTTTATGTCAACCTGGCATAAGCCAGAGTTGGAGAGAGAGAACTTCAGTTGAGAAAATATCTCGACCAGATTGGCCTGTGGGTGAATTTTATTGATTAACGATAACTATGGGAGGGCTAGCTCACTGTGGTTGGTGCCTGGGGTGGCGGTAGTGGGTGCTACAAAAAGGCAGCCTGAGCCAAGCCCATAATCAGCATTCCACCTCTTGCCTTCAGGTATGTGTCCTGGCTTCCTTCAGTGATACACTGTGATGTGAAAGTGTAAGAGAAATAGAACTTTCTTCTCCAAGTTGCTTATGGTCATGGTGTTTTTATCACAGCTATAGAAACCCTAACTCAGGCAGGTGGCAAAGGTATACTGTGTATATGCACTACTTCCACATGAGGAAATGTTTATTGAGATTTGCCAAATAAGCAGGCTACCAAGAGGAGACTTGATAAGCTATGACCATATAGTGGGGGAGGAGGTCCCCCTTGGTCTTAGACCTAGAGGAGGGGAATAGGATGAAAGCGGGAGGGAGGGAAGAATGGGAAGATACAAGTGATGGGATAACAATTGAGTTGTAAACTGAGTAAATTAATAAAATTAAAATAAAAAACAAAAGCAAAACAAAACCAAAGAATTTTGGGTATATTTTTTCTACTAGTCCATTGTTAAATTTTTTTTATGTAGTTTAGAGAAAAGTTCTTACTAAGCTACAGGATTTATATATATATATATATATTATTTTTTTTTATTTATTTTTATTTTTTTATTTTTTTTTATTTTTTTATTTTTTGGATTTATATTTTTTTTTCATTCTTTTGAGTTGATTTTTTTTCTTTCATTGATGTCCTTGAAAGCACAGGAGTGTTTCTCTCTCCCCACATCCTCGCCAGCATGTGGTGTCGCTTGAGTTTTTGATCTTAGCCATTCTGATGGGTGTAAGATGGAATCTCAGAGTTGTTTTGATTTGCATTTCCCTGATGACTAAGGAGGTTGAGCATTTCTTTAAGTGTTTCTCAGCCATTTGATATTCCTCTGTTGAGAATTCTCTGTTTAGCTCCAAGCCCCATTTCTCAATTGGGTTATTCGGTTTGGTGGTGTTTAATTTCTTGAGTTCTTTATATATTTTGGATATTAGACCTTTGTCAGATGTAGGGTTGGTGAAGATTTTTTCCCAGTCTGTAGGCTGTCGCTTTGTTCTCTTGACAGTGTCTCCTGCCTTACAGAAGCTTCTCAGCCTCATGTGGTCCCATTTATTAATGGTTGACATTAAGGCCTGGCCCGTTGGTGTTCTGTTCAGGAAGTTGTCTCCTGTGCCAATATGTTCCAGGCTCTTTCCCACTTTTTCCTCTAAGTGGCTTAGTGTCTCTGGTTTTATGTTGAGGTCTTTAATCCACTTGGATTTGAGTTTTGTGCAAGGTGACAAATATGGGTCCAGTTTCATTTTTTTACACATAGACTCCAGTTAGACCAGCACCATTTGTTGAAGATGCTATCCTTTTTCCATTGAATGGATTTGGCTTCTTTGTCACAATCAAATAGTACACTTAGTTAGACCAGCACCATTTGTTGAAGATGCTATCCTTTTTCCATTGAATGGATTTGGCTTCTTTGTCATTGCTGGTGGGAATGCAAACTAGTACAGCCACTTTGGAAATCTATCTGGTGCTATCTCAGAAAAATGGGAATAGGGCTTCCTCAAGACCCAGCTATTCCACTCCTTGGAATATACCCAGAAGATGCTCCAGCACACAACAAGAAAACTTTGCTCAACCATGTTCATAGCAGCCTTATTCATAATAGCCCAGAACATGGAAACAGCCTAAGTGTCCCTCAGTAGAAGAGTGGATAAAGAAACTGTGGTACATATACACTATGGAATACTACTCAGCTATTAAAAACAAGGAATTCCTGAAATTTGTGGATAAATGGATTGAGCTAGAAATGACTATAATGAGTGAGTTAACCCAGAAGCAGAAAGAATCAAATGGTATATACTCACTTATATCTGCATACTAGCCCAAGGGGCATGTCCCACGAAAGCCTTCACTTACCAGGAAACTGGGACAGAGGGGAAGGCATCCTATTGGGACTCTAAATGAGAGACGCATGGGAGAATAGCAAAATAAAAGGATACAGAGGGTCCTAGAAATCTACAAGTAGAACAATATGATAGGCAGATTTGGGCCCAGGGGTCCCGCTCAAACTAAGGCGCCAGCCAAGGACAATACAGGAGGTAAACTTTAAACCCCTTCCCAGATCTAGCCAATGGTCAGAATATTCTCCACAGTTGAGTGGAGAATGTGATATGACTTTCTCACGTACTATGGTGCCTCACATTTGACCATGTCCCCTGGAGGGGGAGATCTGGTGGCACTCAGAGGAAGGACAGCAGGTTGCCAAGAAGAGACTTGATACCCTATGAGAATATATAGGGGGAGGTAATCCCCCTCAGGAACAGTCATAGGGGAGGGGAATAATGGGAAAATGGGGGGGGGGAGGAATGGGAGGATACAAGGGATGGGATAACCACTGAGATGTATATATATATGCATGTATAATCTACCAAGTCTACTTGATGTTACTGGTATGTACACATGTTTAGGGCTGACCACTTGGGATGGGAGAGCCTATAAAGGAGTTTGTCTGCAGGGAATTGCTTGTTCTCCTCTCTCAGCCACCATTGGTTACCTGTAGCTTTTCATCTAAGGGTGTCACCTTTTGAGTTGCCTCTAGAAATTGTGTTGAATCTAGTGACAAGTGGAATCTGAACAGTATTAAGTCTTTCCAGAGATGAATGTGGAATTTATTTTGCCTGCTTTTATCTCTATCAAATATGTTTATAAAATAATATTTCACAGTATAAGTGGTTAACCATAAGTTAAATCCGCTCTTATGTGTTAAATTATTTTTAAGCTATTATAAGTGGAATTGCTTTTATTAACTTTTATTAATTTCATTTTGGGAGTGACTGTCAAACTCTACTATATCTACTTGATTTGGTCCTTTGATCTCAAGAGCATCCTTTAGTATCTTAAAATTTTATTTTTGAAGTTATTTGTTAATTCGTTTTTTAAAGATATATACGGTGTACTATATATCTTAATCTAGCAGAATCCACTTTGACATGTATAACCTTAATTTGGGTGTGAGGTAGAAATTTTGTTCCTACACAGCTATACTACTTTTTTATTACTTTATGCCCTAGTAATATTATTATATAAATACTATACTATGTAATTGTATATATAACACACATTGTGGCAATTGCTTTATAAGTTCTGTGTTTTAAAGAAGGTTAAGGGACAAAGGGACAATTGGTATACATGACGGAGTCCCTCGAGGCTGGCTTTTTCTCATGTGAATTCTCATTAGTCTCTGGTGTCACCTGTTGCATCCTGAAGAACCTCCCCTTCTGTTTCTTGTAGAGTGAGGTACTAGAATGGGCTCTACTTTTAGTGGCCTTCACTTTTGCAATGTGTTTTTTTGCTGGGAAAGATTCTTGGTTGATTTTTCTTTTAATTTCTTGACTGTGTCATCTGAAGTCTTTTTGGCTTTCATTGTTTCTGTTGAAAGTTCAGCTGTTAACCACACCTGAGTTGACTTGCTCATGATGGGGCATTTTTCTTCTTGTGGCTTATAAGATTAAGTTTAAAAAAATATTTGTTATTCAGTATTTTGAATATGCCATGTCTGTGTGTGGGATGCCAAGTGTTTATCTTTCTTGAAGCTCACTGAGGTTTTAGAAATGCTCCAGCAAAGTTTATTATCATGGTGGATGCAGCTAGAAAAGATCATCCAGAGTGAGGTAATCCAGACTCAGAAAGACACACATGGTATGTACTCACTTTTAAGTAGACAGTAGCCACAAAGTATAAATTAACCATGCTACAATCCACAGACCCAAAGAAACTAAATAACAAGGAGTGTTCAAGGGATGGTGCTTGAATCTCAGAAAAGGAAATAAAATAGACATTAGAAGTAGATAGATGGAGGGAACTTGGTGGAGAGGGACTGGGGAGGGGAGCAGGGTTGGGAATCAGATGTGAGAAGAGCAGTGGGTGAGAAGGCTAGGAGACATAACAGAAACTGGTGGTGGTGGTGATGGTGGTGGTGGTGGTGGTGGTGGTGGTGGTGGTGGTGATGGTGGTGGTACGGTGGTGGTGGTGGTGGTGGTGGTGGTGGTGGTGGTGGTGATGGTGGTGATGGTGGTGGTGGTGGTGGTGATGGTGGTGGTGGTGGTGGTGGTGGTGGTGATGGTGGTGATGGTGGTGGTGGTGGTGGTGATGGTGGTGGTGGTGGTGGTGATGGTGGTGGTGGTGGTGTTGGTGGTGGTGATGGTGGTGGTGGTGGTGATGGTGGTGATGGTGGTGGTGGTGGTGATGGTGGTGGTGATGGTGGTGGTGGGTGATGGTGGTGATGGTGGTGATGGTGGTGGTGGTGGTGGTGATGGTGGTGGTGGTGGTGGTGATGGTGGTGGTGGTGGTGGTGGTGGTGGTGGTGGTGGTGGTGGTGGTGGTCATGGTGGTGGGTCATCTCTGGGAGTAGCTGGAGACCTGGGACTCAAGAAGCTCCAGGGAATCTGCAGGGGTGACTCTAGCTGAGAATCCTAGGAGCGGGAGATATGGAGCCTGAAGAGGCCATTTCCTATAGCCAGGCATGACTCTTAGTAGAGGGAGGGGGACAACAACCCACTCACAAAAACCTTTGACCCAAAATTTGTCCTGCCTACAAGATGTGTAGGAATAAAGATGGAGCAGATATTGAAAGAATGGTCAATCAATGACTGGCCCAACTTAAGACCTACTCCATGGTAGACAGCCAACCCTTGACACTGTTAATGATACTCTTCTATGCTTGCCGACAGGAGCCTAGCATAACTAACTGTGTTTTGAGAGGCTTCATCCAGCAGCTGATGGAAACAGGTGCAGAGACCCACAGCCAAACAATAGGAAGAGTTCAGGGAATCTTGTCGAAGAGTTGGGGAAAAGATTAAGGGAGCTGGAGGCGTAAAAATCACCACAAGAAAACCTACAGAGTAAACTAATCTGGGCCCAAGGAGGGCTCATAAAGATGGAACCACCAACCAAAGAGCATGCATGGGCTGGACCTAGGCCCTCTACATATATGTAGCAAATGTATAGTTTGGTCATCACGTGGGCCCCTCACAATTGGAGTAGAGGCCATCTCTGACTCTGTTCCCTGCCTTTGGATCCCTTCTCTCTAGCTGGGCTGCCTTATCTGCACTCAGAAGGAGAGAATGTGCCTTGAGGTGCCAGGATGGGTTGGTACCCCTTGGGGGCCTCCCCTTCTTTCAGAAGAAGGAGAGAGAGAAATGGGGGAAGGGTGTGAGGGTGGGATGGGAGGAGAGGAGAGAGGGGTACCTGCAATCAGGATATAAAGTGAATATATAAATTAATGGAAAAATTTACTTGAATAATAACAAAGAATTCTAAATATGAAGACATCATAGTGGTCTTTGGAATTGAATGGACAGCTATGTTGCCTGTGTTCATTTTGTTAAAGAAATAAAAATATTTTTTTTTTGTTCCATGATAATACTTTGTCCAGGAACTGGTCTGATAACTCTAAAATACATCTTCAATTGTAATGCAAAAGTGGCCTTTAATTGTTGAGTGACCCTGGGAAAACAGTTGATGAAAATCCAGAGCTTTGTTTTGTTTTTGAAAAATACTCATTTTGTACATCACAAGAAAATCATTAATGTTTTTATCTTTTAACTTCTGATTCGGTACTTGGGATGTCAGTTCCCAGAAATTCCCTTGTCACATAACTGGAGTCAGCTCCCTCTTCTGGAAGCTAGAGTCTTCTATGTTTCTAAACTGCCTTGAGAAAAAGAAAACCAGCAGAGTCTAGTAATACACTATAGTCACTGCACTTGCACCTTTCATGCATGTGTGGCCGTCTGTGGAAAGCTTAACAACAAAGCAGCCTAAAAAACCCACCTAAGGAGGGTGATTTACTTGCTGTTCCTGATTCTTTCCTGATTCTCACATTTTCAGATGTTTTTTCCCAGTTGTCTTCTACATGGTCCACACAGGGATAAAGGGAAGGATGGGTGAGGAAGACCTTGCCTTCCAACACACTTCTAATAGCATTTAACAAAGTCAGTGGCTGACCAGAGTGGCAGAAAACTCAAGCTCCCGATTAAGTCATTCTGGAACCTGAATTTTGCTATTCATTTATTGTTTTTCCCCTGACTGTTTCCATTCAACTCATCTTATTATTCAGGATGTGAAAGTTGGAGGAGGGTGGAAGGAATTAGAAGTGACACCTGCTGCCTCCATCCTGCACGGATTTTCTGTAACCCAGAGCCTGGGAAGGCAAGATCTACTGATGTCAGCTCTCTGGCAAGTCTACCTAAAGTCCATCTGTTTTAAGAGGCTTGACATGGGACCTAATGCTGGGATGCTGAGGATGCTGGAGATATTTAACAACAAGCCACCACTCTAGAAACAGGAGATGCCCTCCTTGCCAAAGGCCTCTCCAGAGCTTCCTCACTCAGGACAGTTGGGGTCAGAGAAACAAGCCCTGTGTGTATGAGGCTACTCAGTCAGTGTAGTTCTGTCAGCATGCAGAGCTGCTGAAAGCACGGTTGATAAGGGCTCCCTGATGCCAGCATGGGGCAACAGACCTTCTGCCCTGGGAGCTGAGGGAAGGTGTGAATTGTCCCTTAGTTCCCATGCGCACTGAAGTGGCTCCTACACAGAGACTGGTGTAGTATAGGGTCTCTAATGTCATGGCCTTTCAGGATTGGCCTTTCATAAAATTTTTGAACAGTGTTCTCAACTGCAGTATGTTTTTGATCCACCTCTAGAATTTTTAAATTATTGTCCTTACAACTTTCAGCTACTTAATAGACAAATCTTTAGGTTAAAACTCCTCCCCTGTACATTCAAACTTTTCTATCTGTTCTGGAGCTTTTGTTTTTGTTCTTTATTTTTTTATTTATTTTATTTTATTTTTTTTGTTTTTTTGTTTTTTTACTTAATTTTATAGGTTAAAAGAACTCAAAATATTATCAGGGTCTACGGCTAGCTCTCTATTTTTTCCAAGCACAGCTGACGCACTTGGTATGAAACATTGTAGTTCATTTCTGAGCAATGATATCAGCTGCATAGTCCTTACGTTAAGGTCACTGTAGTCCACTGCACCCCATGCAAAAGCCCTTGTGTTTTGTTAGCATTCTAGTTCAATTATTCTAGATAAGTTTTATTTTCACATAAAAATCACTTTGCAACATTTCTTATATCTATTAACAAGCCTTACAAAAATATTTCACATTTGGAGATATTAGTACTTTAATATTTTACATAGGAAGCAAATTATTTTTTCAATTAAATGATGCTATTTTAACTAATTCTCAATGCCAGCTTCTGTTATATCTTAGTATTATCATTACTATACGAATAAAGATTGCTGAAAGAGCTTACTTACTTGGTTGTACAGCCTTCAAACATTCCGGTCTTGATGAAATAGGGACACACAATGGTGCTTTTAATGTTAGTTTTCCTTATCATAGTTAATTCAAGGAAGAGAGACTCAGCAAAGCCAAAGGCAGCAAATTTCGTTGAAGAATAATCTGAAATAAAGCGAGGGACCACTAGTGATATAGCTTGGAATATTCTTATAATTAGTTAAAAAAAACCTTTTCTTTTTTCTGGTTTGTCCTTGAGGTTAGAGTATCTCTACCCAGTGTGGCCAAACTGAAATATTTTAAATTTCTCTTAATGCAAGAATGGAAATGAACTACACACATTGTTTTATGTATTTTTAAAAAGGAGAGTACTTTTCCCAGTCTGCCATTGTGAGATGGGATGTGGGAGGTGATACTCCTGGCATTATGAGTAGGGTTGAGTGTTTCCAGATTTCCCCTTTGGGGCGGGAAGAGCCTCTCAGCATTCTGGAAGGGCCCTATTTCTGGAGGATAGAAGCCTATGTGGTGAATAGAAATACTCACCTGATAGTCCATTAATACCGACCAGTCCTGCTACGCTTGAAATGCAGACCAGGTGACCATGGTTTGCTCTAATCATGGCAGGAAGGAAGGCCTTACAAGTCTAGGAGGTAGAAACACATTGTGCCATTAATTGATTAATTAATTACTTTCATTACTCTGTAGTCATTTGATGAATTTATCAATCAACTTAGGGGATTTCTATTTGGTACTCTTATGCTAAATTCTAAGGCAGATAGCACAAAAATAGGAAGTATACCACCAGTCAGAGTTTAATATATGCTCAGATATGAGAAACTGTATATTTTCTCTGTCCTTTGAAATAAAAATTACCAATTTAACCAAAGCTTTTTCCACTCCTTGGTTTTCTATAAATTGTAGCAATTTTTAAAGTACTCTGGGTTCTTTACATAATTTTGACAATTTGCCTTAAAATCAATCACACTTACATTCCAGACTTTATTATCAACACAACTTTCCCCTCACTTTCAGGAATTAGCAGAAATGGGAGAAATTGCTAGGAGATGAATTTCATGTGTGCTCTGGATCTCCCGGTAAGAAAGGTGCTTTGAAATTCGCTACCATAATTAACATATTTGGTATGTTTTGGTAAACTTCGTTCATTTACCTTTAAGCAATGTCCTAAGTCCGAAGCCACAAATACCCTTTTCCTTCTCTAAAATTTTGGTCCTCACATATTCTTTCAGGAAAGGTTCACATTCTTTACTCAACCCCAATAATAGGCTTTCCCCCCTTAAATGTTGTTCATAAGCAATTTGTAAAAATTGTGAAAATAAGGTAGAGATAATGGCATGACTTGCAGCATATCAGAATGTTTTCTTTAAAATGATCTTTAAATTAATTGATTAATTTATTTGTGTGTGTGTGTGTGCATGTGTGTATCCATGTACACCCCTTTTGCTTTCTATTGCTGTGATAAACACAGTGACTAAAAACAACTTGGAAGTGTTTTTCCCTCTACAGGCTATAGACCATGACAAAAGGGAGTACGGGCAGGAATTCAAGGCAGGAACCTGGAGGTAGAAACGATGCTGAGGCCACGAATGCTTGTTGCTTACTGGCTTGCTTTCCATAGCTCGCTCAGCCTGCTGTATTATAGAACTGAGGACCACCTGTCTATGTGTGGCCCGGTCATTCACAGAGGGTTTGGCCCTTCCACATCAATCAATCATCAAGAAAATGATCCACAGACTTGTGTCCACAGGCCAGCCTAATGGAGGCACTGCCTCACTTGAAGCTTCCCCTTCCCAGATATGTCTATGTTGGGTCAAGTTGATAAAAACTACTTGTAGGTTTCTAGGACCCTCTGCATCCTTCTACTTTGCTATTCTCCCATGCTTCTCTCATCTAGAGTCCCAATAGGATGTCCTCCCCTCTGTCCCAGTTTCCTGGTAAGTGAAGACTTTCGTGGGACATGCCCCTTGGGCAGATATAAGTGAGTATATACCATTTGAGTCTTTCTGCTTCTGGGTTAACTCACTCTTTATGATCATTTCTAGCTCAATCCATTTATCCACAAATTTTGGGAATTCCTTGTTTTTAATAGCTGAGTACATACTCTGGTGCCTCACATTTGGCCATGTCCCCTGGAGGGGGAGACCTGGTGGCACTCAGAGGAAGGACAGCAGGTTACCAAAGAAGAGACTTGTTACCCTATGAGCATATACAGGGGGAGGTAATCCCCCTCAGGAACAGTAATAGGGGAGGGGAATAAGGGGAAAATGGGAGGGATGGAAGAATGGGAGGATACAAGGGATGGGATAACCACTGAGATGTAACAAGAATAAATTAAGTAAAAAAGAAAAAAGAAAAAAGAAAAAAAAAAACTAACCAGTACAGTGTGAGTGTGTATATGTAGGTATACATATGTGTATGTATGTATACCCCATGTATGTAGATGCCCACGGAGGACAGAAGTGGGTGTGTAATCCTATGGAATAGGCCACCTGATGTGAGTGCTGGGAACTGAACCCAGATCTTCTTCAGGACAAGCAAGCCCTCTTAAGTACTGATTTATCTCTCCAGCCCACTACAACATTTTCTAATAGGCTCACCTGAGGACCATTACCAGGTAAGAGTTCAGGGATCTTATTTCTGCACTCCTTTCCTCATTACTATGTAAGTCTAAGTTTCTCATGTTACCATATTGTCAACTTGGCCATTATGCTGACTCAGTCATTCAGGTGCTCAGTAAAACCCTGACACCATCTGTCCTATCATTCACCAGTCTTTCTAGGAGGCATATGATTTTAACAGTGGGATATTTTACATTAGAGTTTTTGAGAGTCTGTGCAAATGTGTTCACCTAACAAAGAGAGGCCACTAAACCAAGACCAGCACCTTAGCTTCATTTTGTTTCATTATTCTTGTTCTGCTTTGCTACTAAGCTAATGCCTCAGTTCTGCCTGGTTGATGACAATTGTGTTCTTTTGTCAGTTCATGTTCACGAACAGTGTCTATTAAAGGATCTATTCTCATGGTTATGGCATTTTTCCTCTTTTAATGATAAGCTTTTGTCATGACTGGGTCCTGGTTGATAATGGCAGGAGCTGGTTATTGTCTTTTAGCTCAAAATATTGAATGTTCTAGTTGATTCCTATAGGCATATTATATGTGAGAATCTACCAGATTTTGTGTCGTGCAAGGTCAAGAAGCCTAGGTAGAGATTGCACTGTGATACTCATTTTGTATTTAATAGAATATGAAATTTTCAAGTAAGGGAAGTGAATGAAAGAGTTGAAGGTGTGGGTCAGTGCTACCTTGATATAGACCCATACACACCGAGGCATATGATACTTCAGGTGTCGGAGAGAGAAGGTTGATGTCCGTAGCAGTACGCCAAATGGCCAAACACTGGTAGAACAAAGTGTCTGTGGGGATCTGCAAGTCACTTATAAAGGTCTAAGCAGTCTCAGATTTGTTTGTTTTTTGCTAGAGTTAGATTTGCTGCTAGTTTTCTGTATTTTCAATTGAAGATAAAAATCCCTGGGTATTTACCAGAGCCCTTATCTAGAGGAGTGCATTTCAAGACCCCTGTTAATGCTGAAGCCTTAGAGAACATTAAAACATATATGTGGGATATAGTTTCCTATGCTTATCTACATGCCTATGATAAAATTTAATTTATAAATTAAACAAATAGACAAACAGTGACTAATAATAAGCTAGAACAATTATAATAATATATTGTGACAAAGTTATATTACTGTGACCTCTCTTTGCTCAAAAATCTTAGTGTATTATGAATATTAGCAACTTCAACATGATTTTTTCCCCTCACTAAAGGAAATACTTTGCCTTATCTTTGGCATATAAAAATTGACAACATCACTGACCCTGTACTTTCAGGACATTATTAAGTCAAATAATAATTCTTTGAGCACTAGATGAGTGGCACCACAACAGTTGGCTTTGAGAAAGTGACCAAGTGATTGATGGGTGGGAGGCATGTATTGCAGGTACAATGACAAAGAAATGACTCATTGGTTTGGAATGATATTCACCTTGCCACTTAGAGTGGCATGTGATTTTAAACTTAAGAATTCTGTGTCTGGAATTTTTCATGTAATATATTCAAACTGTGGTTGGGAAAGGTTACCGGACACTAAAAACCAAAACTGTAAATAAGAAGGGACCACCATGGGAGAGCCTGTTTGGAACTGTGTCCCTACTGTATTGGTGGAGACTTCCTAAAGGTCATTGTGAAGATGAATTGATCATAGAAATAAATAATTTATACTCTTTAAATGAGTATTATTAAAGAGAAGAAAGGAGTACAGAGAAGTGTTAATTTAGTAATCATTTGTCAAGAATTAAAAAAAATATTGTGAAGTATTTTTGTGTGTGTGTGCTTGTGCATGTGTGTGGGGTATATGTGTATTTTTGCATGCGTGGGAGTGCATGTGAATAAGTATGTGTATGTGTATTTGTGTGTGTGTGTGTTTGTGTGTGTGTGTGAGCATGCTGTGCATATGTAGAGGTAGAGGTTGATGCTAGGTGTCTCTTGAGTTTGCTCTCTGACTTACACATTGAGGTAGAATCTCTTACTTGAACTCAGAAATCACCAATTTGACTTATCTAGCTAGGTAGCTTGCTAGGGGGGATCTCCTGACTTTGCCCCTCAGGAGAACTACAGACTGGCTGCCAAGCTTGCTTGGCATTTATGTGGCCTCTGGAGGTCAGAACTCTCATTTTTTATACTTGGAAAGAAAGCACTTTTACCCACTAAGCCATCTCCTTGGCCCGTGAAGTATTTTTAATAACAGAGAAATTACTAAATGATTACATTGGATAGAGGCTATTATCTATATTAAAATAAATATGTAAAGAAACCAGAATTGTTCTATAAACAATTATATATCATTTCCTCAATTTTTCATATGATAGGTTGTGATGGAAAGGATCATCAAATTCACTTTATTTTATTTTATCAGATTTATCTAAGGCTTTTTTTCCCCTGGGAGAAGCCTATTGAATAATCTTGCTAAGTGTTACCACACTAGTTTATATGTTTGAAAATTTATTTCTGTTTTCATGGAATATGTATTCATTCAAATCAAAAATGATATTTTTTACTACCAAAAGCAAAGTTGGTGGTGTCTGATAGCATTGTAGATTCTTTGGACTTACATATGTGGATTATTTTGTATACATTTTTAGCTTTACCTCTTTGACAACATTTTGGCATCACCAGGGATTTTACTGATGTAATAGTGTCAACTTTAATGACTTGAAGTTATGGGAGTTTCATTAGTTGGTAACTATATGTGAATCTTACTTATAATATTTTAAAAGAAGTAAAAATTCATAGTGTAACAGGGTCCCAAGCCTTAGCACAACTGACTCCATCATGGAAATACCATTCAGGCCATAATATGCAATGTGTAGACACTACTACCTGCCAAAATGAAAACAAAGAACTAATCCATTAAAGTCCATAGTTCTGGGAAAGACTTTAAGTGTACAAACCTTGCTTTTTGGCTTCTGAAATTATGCTTCTGGCTAACTGTTACTTGAATTATGTCAACCCAGATCATGGTTTTTGTACTTAAAACTTTACTCTGAGAAGGACTCATTGCTACAGTGGGATCATGAACTCTCAGTATAGTTGCTGGCAGGCTAATAAAGACTTTCTATTGGCGTAAGTATATTGTTAAACAGTATTATCTGGTGGATTTCCCAGAGCAATAGTGATCAAGTAATAAACCATCAAGCACAGTTTTGATTTTTTAAAATGAATGATGAATTAACATTATGAGTTCAGAATGGTAAGATTAATTATTGTTAAAGTTACATTGAAAGATTAACAATGGTATTTTATAGTTATCCTACATAGAATTTAACCCAGCCTAGTGGCTATGGAGAAGGAGACTCTGAACAGGTTTCTTGGAGGAATGTTAGTTCCCAGACTCCAATTGATAGCAAAATTCAAGTTGTGCAGGTCCCTTATATAGTATGATGTGGTGTTTATGTACACTCTATAAACATTCTTTTGTAAATTTTATATCATGTCTTTTAAGTATAACACATAATTTAATATAAGTGCTATCCATATATTACTTTTTTATACTGTATTGTTTAGGGTATAATAGCAAGAAGGTGTTTATACATGTTCACTCTAGATGTTATCAATATCTTTTCCCAAACATTTTTAGTTAGTACTTGATTGAATCTATAGATATGAAGACTGGGCTGTGAAAGGCTAGAATATGGAATCAGGAGGAATATTTATTATAATCAATGTTTTATTTTCTGGTGAGTATGAGAAAACACTTTACCTTTGTTCTTGATTTATTTCTTTAAAAATCTATTGCATATAGTCATTTTAAATTTTGGATGAGTTTGTAATGTAAATTAAATGTTGCATTCTTTGTTTATTTATACTCCTCTATATAGGATGCTCTACTTTCAAGATCCTTTGTGAATTCTTTGTGTGGTACTACCAGAATCTAGCAAAAAATACTTATGGGCAAAAAAGGGAAGGCAGTTTTTAGTCTCTCAATTTTTAAAAATGAATTGTGATTCTCTTTGTAGTTTTTGGATGGAAGTAAATCCATCCCTGGTTTTATTGGTTGCTCCGAATCACTGAACTGATTTGTTGATACACACTACAATGGCTTATGTGTGTTTATTGATTCCTTTCATCATTAATTGTGTGAACCATTAAGGCCAAAACTGTACTTGCACATGATATGAAAATATAAGATCAATGGCTACAGGAGGTGAGAAGGATATGAGGACAAGGAAGAAGAATCTTGTCAAAGAGCACAGCTCATGCCAAGCCCCTCTGAGAAAGGTTTGGCATACTAGGGCTTACAAGTTATGCTGTGTAAGTGTACTTAATTGTTGTTATGTTCAGGATCCTCTGCATGAGGATGGTTTTATTCATACATTGAATGAGATTGTTTGATTAATACAGTGTAAATATCACCTTGTTTTCATATGAAGTTAAGTTAGAAGGCACCAATGGTAAAGATGGAAAGCCACTATGACCTGCCAGGAAGGGGCAGAGGTGGCTTTAATAGCTGGTGTCAAAGGTGGAGGGACATGCACTTGAGCATGAGTTGTATGACAAGCTGGACAGTGTTAAAAAAAAAAAAGGAGGGAATCAAATGGGAGGTCTTTGTTTGTAGTGTGATTGATTAGGAGTGTGTAGGTACTCGTTTCATCTATAAACATGACATTTACTATCATCCAAGACATAAAGCTTTGGATGAGGTGATACGAGGAAGGAAAGCAATAGCTTGCAGAAATGTTTATGCATGCAAGCATTGTGTTAATTGTTCTATTATTATTAACTGGAATAAATCTATGGGCTCCAGTGTGATTTCCTACTACTTCCTGTGACTAAGGAAGATTATAAAGATTGCAAAACTTTTGAGTGGCAGTAAGTAGGATTTAGGAAACATAAACACAAATCCTTTCTGAGGTCTCTCAGAGACAAAAAGGATTGAGGCTCTGCTATTCCATATTATCAATGGCCTTGGGGAACGTTACTAGAACATTCTGTACCCTGAATGCACCAGCAGTTACTGTGCATTGTGATTATTTTCTTTCACAAGTGTAGTCCCTCCACATGGAAAGAACTTTGGTAATCCCAGATTCCTCCAGTCTCTTACCCATTCTGTACAATGGTAATGTCCAAGGCATTAGCCTCTAGGCATTTGCGGCCAGTTAAATGTACATTATTTGTTATAAATTATATATTATTATTATTAAGGAGCATAAAAGTAAGAGTTTAGCTCTTTATTCCCATCAGTCATGTTTTAAATTGTTACCATATTAGGAAGCAAGTAGAGAACATTTTCATTGTCAAAGTCAGTTAGAGATGTCCCTGAGAATTTGGGGTAAAGCAAGACCAGGAAAGCTAATCTAGGCCAGGTAGAGTAGAGCCTGGTGAGGGTAAGACTCCCTGAAGATATCAACAGAAAACAAAGGGAATAATTATTGACAAATGATGAAACAGTTGCTTCTAGAAATGCATAGAATCCTTATCACCACTAATTAAAAACAAAAGAGAGACTTACCCAGAAGTGAGAGATGGCATTGACAAGAAATGATTTTTCAACCATGTGATCTGGAATATCAAGGAAGGACTTCCCTGTTACAATACCTGCATTATTAATGAGAATGGTGACATCACCCACTTCTTCTCTAACCTAGACAGAAGAGAAATGTGACATCAATTGAAGTATTGAATTTTTGATATTTACTTTCCTAAGTCACATTTTTTCCATTGTTTTACTCAAGTACAGTTGTGGAACGCATAGTTGTCAATGACAGATAAAGGTAGCCCCAGATTAAATTGCATAGTGACACTGTAGCTATAGGTGCTTGTGAATGGAGAGTCTACGATAGTCTCACAACCATGAAATCACTTAGCAATACCAATGTTTGAACATACTTGACTATTATTTCCTTTAAACTACGTATTTTGCTCCTGATTTTCATAAAGAAATCCATCAACTTAAAAGTAATCTTATGATCAGTTATACTTTTTGAAAGTACTTTGGGAATTTTGCTTAAAGAATGTGATTTCCTCTGTGCAAGCAAGGGCACAGCAGCATCTTACATGGTTTTGAGAGTCTCTCGGATTCCTCTGATTAACAATTTGAAAGGGGATTTTCATGTCTGGTACTGGGGTTTTTGTTAGGTACTCTATAGTTCATGCTGGGAGGATGTTTAGCCCAAGTGACTTCACTTTATTTAAACTACATATGTTTGAGGAGGATCCAAGATGCCAGTGATGATCATACATTGTGTCTCATCAGCAGGACAGCAGTGACTGCACAGTGATGAAGGACCAAACTAAGAGCTACAAAATACCAGTGCTGGTATTTCCAAGGTGAGAGGGGACCACATAATGTGAAACACAGGTAGATTTGGCCTCAGGTCACCCAGCTAATCAACAGAAAAGTCCTTGGGTCCCTAAAGGTGTGTGTGAAGCACCTGTGCTTGTGTATCAGACTGAACTGTGGGTCATAAAACACAATTATCTGAGTCTTCTAGGCCAGAGGAGACCCCACAGTCCAAAACACAAGAAATCTGACCTTAGCTCATCTGGCCAATCCACAGCAAGTTCCCAGGTCCATGCAGGCATGGGCTCAGTCTCCAAAGTCTAGTCACATGCCTGCTGATGTGCAGCACTTATGCTCTGTGTCTTAGAGTGAACTGTGGGCCACAAAACACCAGTGTCTGAGTCTCCCTGCCAAGAGGTGATACCATGGTGTGAAATACAGGTAGATCTGACCTCAGGTCACAAGACTGATCCACAGAAGGATTCTCTGATCTCCACATGTGAGGGGTCTCAACCCATAGCCACTCACCTATGAGCTGCTCTCAAAAGCCAGTGAAGGACACCAGAGACTACTACACAATGCCAGCCAATCAGCCAGATGATTAAAGACCAGCATAAAAACACAAACAACAAAAGCCAAAATAATATGGCATCTCCAGAATCCAGTTATCCCAAATGTAATCATCCCTGGACACTCTAACACAACTGAGACACAAGAAAATGACCTCAAATATTTCCTGATGAAGATGATAATTGAGGAAATGAATAAAACCCATAAGGAAATACAAGAAGATACAGTGAAACATGTGGAAGGAATGTGGCATTATCTTAGGCTGGGCCCAAGGTGAAAGTAGTCTTGGATGCCTTGACTGCACTGAGATCCCACTGAGCTAAAGATCTTAGGTAGACTCAGAGAGAGAGGAAGTTTCAGCCCAAGACAAAAGACAGGCTCCTGTGACTCTGCCAAGGGGTATTGTATTGCAAAAAGGACCATTGATTAGGAGAAAAAAGACTTTGGGGAAATGGAGTGAGAGAGATCAGAGGTTTCTGACCATGGCATGGGAAGCAGGAGGAGAAGAGGCTGGAGTTCTAGTCTGGAGTGTGTGGACTTCTTCTGTCTAGTGGAGGAGAAGCCCAGAGAATTATGTCAAGAGATTCATGCAGCAGAACTGGTACTCAGAAGCTTCTAGTTTTGTTCTTTTTAATCATTTTCCCTCCTGTTTAGGCTAGTTGAGTTGTAAGAAAGATACTTTTGTTTAATAAATCCAGAATAAAGTTTAATTGTTAAGGTACCAGAACCAACACAAACAGGTTGAGGCCCTTAGGCCATAAAAGAGGCCAATAGAAAGGAAATGAATAAATCACTGTATGAAATTCATGAATAATGCAAACATTCAGTGAAGGGAATGAATAAAATGGTTCAAGATTGGAAGATGAAAATGAAAACAATAATGAAAGCACAAACTGAAGAAATTCTCAAAACAGAGAACTTAGAGTAAAAAGCAGGAAGTACAGATGTCAACAGAATACAAGAAATGAAGGAAAGAATATCAGATGTAGAAGATACAATGGAAGAATTTGATACAACCATCAAAGAAAGTATTAAATCAAAAAATTTCTGATACAAAATATCCAAGAAATTAAGGACACCATGAAAAGACAAAACCTAAGGAATAATAGGAATTGAGGAAAGGGAAGATACCTGGCTCCAAGGCTCAGAAAATATTTTCAGCAAAGTCATAGAAGAAAATTTAAAGAAAGGAATGTCTATAAAAATTCAAGGGACCTACAGACTACCAAATAGAGTAGACCAGAAAAGAAAATCTTCCTGCAACATGCAATCAAAACTCCTAATGTACTGAGCAAAGAAAAAAATATTAAAAGTGATAATGGAAAGAGGCCAAGTAACATACAATGACAAATATATAAGAATCACAGCAGACTTTTCAACAGAGACCATAAAATACAGAAGAGCCTGGGCAGAGGTCATGTGAGCCCTGAGAGATCACAGATGCCAGTCCAGACTACTATGCCCAACAAAATGTTCAATAAACAAAGATGGAGAAAACAAGATATTCTATGACAAAGCCAAATTTAAACAGGACCTACCCACACACCCAAACCTACAGAAGATACTAGAAGGAAAACTCCAACCCAAGGAGGCTAACTACACCCAGGAAAATATGGGAAAGAAATAACTTCATTTTAGAAAAAAAATTAGACAAGAACACAAACACATTATCACAACCAACATCAAAATCAAAGGACCTAATAGTCACTGATCATTAATTTCTTTCAACATCAATGGTCTCAAGTCTCCAATAAAAAGGCACAGATTAACAGAATGGATGCATATACAAGACCCAACATTCTTCTGCATACAAGAAACAAACCTCAAACTCAATGATAGACATTATCTGAGAGTAAATGGTTGGAAGAAGGTCGTCCAAGCAAACCGACACAAGAAACAAGCTGGAATAGCCATTCTAATATCTAATAAAATAGACTTTCAACCAAAATTAATCAAAAGAGATGAGGGAGGACATTTCATACTCACCAAAGGAAAATTCAACCAAGATGACATCGCAATTCTGAACATTAATGCTCCCAATACAAGAGTACTCACGTTTGTAAAAGAAACATTAATAAAGCTTAAACCACACATCACTCTCTTCATATTAATAGTAGGAGACTTCAACACCCCCTTTCACCAAATGATAGGTCAATGAAACAAAAACTAAACCAAGAAATAATGACACTAACAGATGTCATGAATCAAATGGACCTAACAGACATCTAGAGAACTTTTCACCCAAACACAAAATATTATATTTTTTCTCAACAACTCATGTAACTTTCTCCAAAATTGACCATATAGTAGGCTACAAAGAAAGCCTCAACAGATACAAGAAGAGTGAAATAATACCTTGTATCCTATCAGACTACTATGGACTAAAGCTGGACCTCAACAACAACAGAAATAACAAAAAGGCTACACACACACATGGAAACTGAACAACTCTCTACTCAATGACAACTGGGCCAGGGAAGAAATAAAGAAAGAAATTAGGGAGTTCCTAAAATTCACTGAAGATGAAGGTAAAACATACCCAAACTTATCAGACACAATGAAAGCAGTGCTAAGAGAAAGTTCATAGCACTAAGTGCCTTCATAAAGAGATTAGAACAACTCAGATGAGCAACCTAATGGCACACATGGAATCACTAGGAAGGAAAAAAAAGAAGCAGACACACCCAAGAGGAGTAGACTACTGGAAAGAATCAAACTCAGGGCTGAAGTCAATAAATTAGAAACAAAGAGAACAATTCAAAGAATCAATGAAACTGAGAGGTGGTTCTATGAGAATATCAACAAATAGACAAACCCTTAGCGAACAAACTAAAAGGCAGAGAGACACTAACCAAATTAAAATCAGAAATGAAAAGAGAGACATAATGACAGACACCGAGGAAATCCAAAGAATCACTAAGTCTTACTTCATATGCCTATATGCCACGGAATTTGAAAATCTAAATGAAATGAACACTTTTCTTGATATATTCCACTTACCAAAGTTGAATCAACATCAGGTAAACAAACTAAAAAGTCCTATATGTCCTGCAGAAATAGAAGCAGTCACCAAAGGTCTCCCAACCAAAAATAATGCTCAGGGCTAGATGGTTTCTACCAGATCATCAAAGAAGAGCTAATATGAATACTCTTGAAAGTATTCCTCAGAATAGAAATGGAAGGAACATTATCAAACTCATTCTGTGAGGTCACAGTCATCTAGATACCTAAACTACACAAAGACACAACAAAGAAAAATTCAGACCAATTTCTCTTAGGAACATTCATAAAATGAATCCAAGAACACATCAAAGATATTATTCACCATGACCTAGTAGGTTTCATCCCAGGCATGCAGGGATGGTTCAATATAAAAAAATTCATCAATGTGGTCTACCATATAAACAAGCTGAAAGAAAAGACCCCACATGATTATCTCCTTAGATGCTGAAAAAGCATTTGACAAAAATCAACACCCATTCATTTTTAAAGTCCTGGAGATATCAGGAATACAAGGCATATACCTAAACATAACAAAGATTATATACAGCAAGCCGATGGACAAGATCAAAGTAAATGGAGAGAAACTCAAAGAACTTCCACTAAAATCACAGAGTAGGCAAGGCTACCTACTTTCTCCATATCCCTTAAATATAGTACTTGAAGTTCTAGCTAGAGTAATAACAGAACAAAGAAATCAAGGTGATCCATGCAGGAAAGGAAGAAGTCAAAGTATCACTATTTGCAGATGATTTGATAGAATATGTATATACCCCCAAAATTCTGCCAGAGAGCTGATATATCTGATGAGTATATAACCCCAAAATTCTGCCAGAGAGCTGATATATCATCTGATGAGTATATACCCCCAAAATTCTGCCAGAGAGCTGATATATCATCTGATGAGTATATAACCCCAAAATTCTGCCAGAGAGCTGATATATCTGATGAGTATATAACCCCCAAAATTCTGCCAGAGAGCTGATATATCTGATGAGTATATAACCCCCAAAATTCTGCCAGAGAGCTGATATATCTGATGAGTATATAACCCCCAAAATTCTGCCAGAGAGCTGATATATCTGATGAGTATATAACCCCCAAAATTCTGCCAGAGAGCTGATATATCTGATGAGTATATAACCCCCAAAATTCTGCCAGAGAGCTGATATATCTGATGAGTATATAACCCCCAAAATTCTGCCAGAGAGCTGATATATCTGATGAACACCTTCGGGAAAGTGGCTGGATACAAGGTTAATTTTTTAAAAAGTAGCTTTCCTATGTAGAAATGACAAATGGGTTGAGCAAGAAATTAGGGAAACTACATCCACCACAATAGCCACAAATAATATAAAGTATCTTGGCATAACTCTAACCAAGCAAGTGAAAGACTTATATGAAAAAACTTCAAGTCTCTGATGAAAGAAATTGAAGAAGATATCAGAAGATGGAAAGATCTCCCATGCTCCTGGATTGGGAGAATCATCATAGTAAAAATGGCTATCTTATCAAAAGCAATCTACAGATTCAATACAATCCCTATCGAAATACCCACACAATTCTTACAGATCTGGAAAGATCAATTCTCAACTTCATATGGAAAAACAAAAATCCCAAAATAACTAAAACAATCCTGTACAATAAAAGATTCTTTGGAGGAATCTTCATCCCCAATATTAAAATGACATGGTACTGGCATAAAAATAGGCTGGCTGATCAATGGAATTGATTAAGACTCAGAAATAAACCCACACACCTACGGACACTTGAGTTTTGAAAAGAAACCAAACTGTACAATGGAGAAAAGATAGCATTTTCAACAAATGCTGGTCTAACTGGATGTCCACATGTAGAGAAATGCAAATAGATAGATACTTATCACCCTGTACAAAACTCAAGTTCAAGTATATTAAAGACCTCAATATAAAACCAGATACACTAAATCTGTTAGAAGTAAAAGTGGGGAAGAGTCTTGAACTTATTGGCACAGGAGACAACTTCCTGAACAGAACACCAACAGCTTAGTCAACAGTCAACAAATGCGACCTCATGAAACTGAAATCTTCTGTAAGGCAAAAGACACTGTCAATAGAACAAAATGACAGCCTACAGACTGGAAAGATCTTTACCAACCCCCCATCCGACAAAGGGCTAATATCCAAAATACATAAAGAACTCAAGAAATTAAATACCACTGAACCAAATAACCCAATTTTAAAAATGGGGTACAGAGCCTAACAGAGAATTCTCAATGGAGGAATTTCTAATGGCCGAGAAGCACTTAAAGAAATGCTCATCTGGGAAATGCAAATCAAAATTACTCTGAGATCCCACCTTATACCTATCAGAATAGCTAAGATCAAAAACTCTAGTGGCAGCACATGCTGGAGAGGATGTGGAGAAAGGGGAACACTCCTCTATTGCTGGTAGGAGTGCAAATTAGTACAACCACTTTGGAAATTTCTGTTTTCTCAGAAAATTAGAAATAGTGTTACCCAAGACCCATCTATACCTCTCTTGAGCATATACTTGAAAGATGTTTTACCATACAACAAGGACATTTGCTCAACTATGTTCATAGCAGCTTTATTTATAATAGCCAGAATCTTGAAACAACCTAGATTTCACTCAACTGAAGAATGGATAAAGAAACTGTGGTAGATTTACACAATGGAATACTACTCAGCTATTAAAAACAAGGACATCTTGAAATTTGCTGGCAAATGAATGGAACTAGAAATGATCATGCTGAGTGAGGTAACCCAGACACAGAAAGACATGTATGGTGTATACTCACTTATAAGTGGGTATTAGCCCAACATAGATGTCCTCTGAGAGACACCACACAGTGGGGTTTGGAACAGATGCTGGGACTAGCAGTTGGACTCTAGGCTGAGGGCTGAGAGTTCTATGGATGGATGGGGGGGGGCGAACCTGGAGGGTTCTGGATTGACTACATGGAGACCATCAAGGCCATCAGAGCTATACCAAGGAGGGTCTGCACAAACTGAATCAACAACTAAGGACAATGCATGCAGTAAAACTAGACCCCCTGTTCAGATATTGCTGATGGACAGCTCATTCTCCAGGGTTGGAGGGAGGGAGTGGGGACTGCCTCTGACATGAACTCTGGTGCCTGTGATTTGATCATTTCCCCTTGGCTGTGAGACCCTGCAAGGACACAGAGGAAGAGGATGCAAGGTATCCTGATGAGACCTGACTGGCTATGGTCCCAACAGTGGGGAAAAAGGCTTCTGCCCTGAGAGGTCTAGGGGGATGGGAATAGGGTGGAGGGAGAGGGAATTTGGGAAGCAGAAGACATGAGAGAGGGGATAACAACTGGGATGTAATGTGAATAAATTATAATAAATAAAAATGAAAAACTGTATATGTTTATATATACTTTAATGTATCATTTGTAATATTAGATAAATAAAAATAATGAATCGTTAAGGCCTTTAAACACATCCTTAATGTTATTTTTTCCTTCCTTCCTTCATCTTCTTCTGTATTGATCTTCCATCCCTGCACCCAACTTAAGTCATCCCCCATTTTTACCGTTTTCTTCTTTGTATCACTTGTATCTTCTTGGTGAAGACAAAATACACTCTGGACATTAGACCTGGAGTATAAGAGCCAGATCTGCCCTGGAAGCTCCCTTCCCTGAAGACCAGCTTACATAGTACTGGAAGCTGCCAAGGGAGGGAGCAATCAGTAGTAAATACTCCCCAGCTGTGGTACCTAAGAGCCACAACAATGGTCAGTAGTGCAAAATGTCCTGTAAGCAAAATGTCAGTAACCAAAAACTCTTTAATTGGACATAGGGCCCACTGAGCAGGAAGAAAACATTCCATGTACTGGAAACCTAGCCAATTACCAGGGGCTTCCGAGGAGAAGCCACAACCTACACTTTAGTAAGCTGGTGTAATACCTAACGGCATTCTAAACATTTATCCTTATACTTAGAGATAAGAATAGTTCTCATCCTGCATGAAAGAAACTCCCCTTTGCAACAGATGGAGACCATTACAAAAACCACCATACCTGGTCAAAATACAGAGAACTACTGGTTGTGGGGTGCTCAGCCCCAGCTGATATTTTGCAATACACCTAAGGCTCAGGGAACATTAAGGAAGAGGGAAAGATCATAAGATCCAAAGGAGCAGAAAGTCTGATGTGAGATGTGTCTCTTAGAAATGACAGAAAGCCACACCCACCATCTATCTCAGCAATATGGCAGCCGACATAAGACCTGAGCAAGGGCAACGCCAACAGACATGTTACTAACATGGAAGGAGGGTAGCTCATGGAGCCCTGACTCTAAACAAAAATCTATAGACAACTAAGGAATCTGGCCCCTAACTGGTTATAACACACACACACACACACACACACACACACACACACACACACTGTGTAAAAAAACACTGAAAAAGAAAGAGGCAATGAATTTGAAAGGCAGTAAGTAAATGAGCGAGCATAGGAGGGGCTCGAGGTAGGAAAGGGAAGGGAAAAATAATATGATTATATTTTAACTTCTAGAAAGAAAATAAAAGTAAGAAAATCCCACAATCATATGACATTACAAAAATGTACAGCTGGGTGAATTTTAGTACATTCACATACTCATGTAATATGTCCTCCAAAGGAAATAAAACACATTTTTAAGACTCCAAAAGTTTTGTATATCTCCCTTCTTGCTTGCTATATTTTAGATCTGGAAAGTTCTCCTGAGGGTTAGTATTCTGTTGTGGAAGGTTTGGTTTATATGTAAACATGTTTTTGTTTTAATCCCAAGTGTGGGGTATGGAGGCTGCTTCAGTTTGTCCACAGCTGATAGCTGCCTCCTGAGATAGCATGTGATGTTTGTCATCTGTGAACTAACTCATGCAGGGGCATGGTCTTTGCCAGTGGGGATAAAAGCCAGAAGCAAAGAGTGGCCATGGGCTCCAAGAAAGAAGGTTGCTGGTGCCTCCCTCTGCTGCTCCTGGTTGCTGTTGATACCGTTTGACAAGAAGTTAAAGATCTCCTGGAACAAGGATTGGACTTGCCCAAAGGAACTCCACAACCCTAAACAGCAGGAAGTAGCTAAGAAAAACTGTGCCCCCTCTCTCCACTAGCTTTGTTTCTCCACTATCTGCTATTGGGGTGTTAGAAGGAATTGGCATGGAATAGAGAGAAAGAGCTTTAAGGAACTCAAAATAAAATTAGTTGTTTAAAAGTATGCCAAAAGTATTCAGTTTGGTGCTCTTGGAACATGGAAGAAGCTTTGAGGTGTAGGATCTATTGGGAAGTTTCCCTCCTCCCTCCCTCTCTCCCTCCCTCCCTCCCTCCCTCCCTCCCTCCCTCCCTCCCTCCCTCCCTCCCTTTCTTTTTTGATAATGGAGATTTAACCCTGGGCCTCGTGCCTTCTAGGTAAGCAATCTACTACTGAATTGTTTCACTAGCCCTCCTTTTTACTTTGAGGCCCAGGAAGTTGCTTAGATAGGTGTTGCTCTTGCTCTGTAACCCAGACAGGACTTGAGCTTGTGATCCTCTCATTTTTTAGCCTCCTGTGTTGTTAGGGATACAGCTAGTGGTCCACAGCCCCAGCACAGCCTGTTTCCTTACTTGCACATCTGTTGTTCTGGTTTTCCTTACCTACTGGTCTTTAGTGACTGTGAGTCTGAGAACACTCTCTGAGCCTATCCCTTCTTGTAGCCATTAGGTTTACTGTCAGCATGTGGATGCCTGATGGCTAATCTATAGGCATCATTTTCCTGATTCTTGTTTGGCTAGGTCAAGTCAGTGCTTAGAATAAAGGCATCCTAGGCAATAATGTATTTGATCCAGTGCCCAGAGACTTCTGTGATCCTGTGCACTCTGTCCAAAGATTACTTCTAATCTAAGTATTACCTTCCACTAGGGTTTTTAATAAGTGCCACAGCTATTTTCATTGCTTCCCTCCCACATAACCCACTCCACTGGCTTGCAGAACTCACTAAATGCCATGAGTGCTGTTTGGAGCAAAGCATACTCCAGGAAACACCAAGCAAACTGTTTCTCTCTCCCACCATGATGTCTCAGATTGTACCTCTGTAGATCATAATGATAAAGCTGATGCTGGGGCAGAGCAGGAAACAGGTTAAGTAATGACTTGATAATGTCACACACACATATGTACACACACACACACAGACACACACACACAGACACATGCACACAGAATGTATTCCGAATCAAACTTTTGGCAGATATGACTACTCTTTCCTCCAGACAAAAAGCATTGCCTATACTTACTTTTCTAATTCCTAGTCCATGCTATATGCAACCAGTTGGTTGAGATACTTGGGATATGTATCAAACTGCGGTGTACACACACACACACACACACACACACACACACACACACACACATACACACACACACACTAAGTGGTGACTTAGTAGAGGGAGAGTTGAGTTGCTGTTGGGATTAGACATCCTCCTGCTTTGGAGGAAGGTAGGTCTAAGGAAAACATCCATGAAAGACTAACTTGTAAAGGACATCTTACTGATTTGTGACAATAAGTGTAAACAAGAGCTCAATCCTAGACCAGTGAGGGATGTCTGGTCAAAAATGGGGAGAAGGAGGTAAAGTTTTTCATATAAAAATCTCTAAACACTTTGGGGGAATGGATGGTTACTGACACCACTCCAAGAGAAAGCCCTACATCTGAGAGTCAGTGCAGCAGGATGGGGTCTAGATCATGGGGTTTAATTTTTGCTATGCTTAGAGAAGGCATTTAAGAAAGACATTGTCCTTACTCATGATAAGGAAATAGGCTATGAGAAATTAAGAACCTGCCAAAAACCTCACTGCTCCTGAGAGCAACATTGCTTCACATGAAATGTGGAGGCACAAAAAGTAATACTTGCTTTTATGTAAATTGATTCTTCTTAATTATCAAGATTATATCTTTGGCTTGGTTTGAACTCACAATCTTCCTGCCTCAACCTTGCCATAGCTAGGATTTAATTATATGTCACTGTGTTTCACTGTATATGTTGACTTTGCATGTTGACATTAAACATTCTTTCTTCCTCTGCTTGTGGAAAGCTAATTACTCTGCCCTTTGGAATGATGCCATGCTAACCAAATCTTCACTCATTTCAAGGGTGGAGGATGATGCCTGCCATTTGTTAAAGTCTTACAGGTAACGTATTTGTGTTTCCCAGCACTTAAAAACTAACTACAATTTAATGGCTGAGCAGTATTCCATTGTGTAGATGTACCACAGTTTCTTTATCCATTCTTTGGTTGAGAGAAATCTAGGTTGTTTCCAGATTCTGGCTATTATGAATAAAGCTGCCATGAACATAGTTGAGCAAAATGTCCTTGTTGTATGGTGGAGCATCTTTCAAGGTATATGGCCAGGAGTGGTACAGCTGGGTCTTACAGCAGCTCTATCCCCAATTTTCTGAAAAAGCGTCAGATTGATTTCCAAAGTGGTAGTACAAGTTTGCATTCCCACCAGCAATGGAGAAGTCTTCCCCTTTCCAGGAAATCTTAAAATTTGTAGGCAAATGAATGGAACAAGAAATGGTCATCCTAAGTGAGGTAACCTAGACTCAGAAAGACATGCATGGGGATATTAGCCCGGCCTAGAGGTCCTCTGGGAGACTCTATCCAGTGGGGAATCGGAAAAGATGCTGGGACTTGCTGCTGGACTCTGGGTGGAGTGCTGAGAATGCTATGGAAGAATGGGGGGATAGAAGGACCTAGAGGGCTCAGGATCCCCACAAGGAGACCATCAACACTGGCAGATCTGGACTCAGGGACCCTGTATAAACTGTTACAGAAACAAAGGACAATACATGCAGAGAACTTAGACCCCCAAGTCAGAAGTCTAGGAGTGGGGAATAAGGTGGAAAATGGGGGGTAGGTGTGGGAAAGGGAAGATACAAATGAGGGGATAACAATCAGCATGTAATATCAATAAGTTATAATAAATAAATTAATTAATTTTAAAAACTAACTATAGTTAAGCCAAAGCTGAGATGGACTGGTAAACTTGGAAAAATGCTACTTACAAGTTAGTGGCAAAGAAGAAACATTTCCGAAATATTCTAATGAGAAATATTTCTAAATTTTTAGGATGGTTTCTGGACACCAAGAAAAATTTACCCAGAACAGAACACTTTGTAGGGAGACAGGGATGGTGGTGTAGGAGGTGATGACACTTTCCTGCACAGGAGAAGGTTGCCGGGGGGGTGGTGTTCACATTGCTCACAGCTCACTGATGATGCTCCTGTGCTTTGGTACCAGGGCCACTTTGGTTCCAGGGCCACTTTAAGTCCGTTAGTTTTCTGATACATGACCTAGACAAGTTCCTTCTACTCTCCCTCCCTCTGTTTCATCATGGATCATGTAGCAAAATGATAGTTCTTTGTTCCTTTGAGAAGTTTACATATAACCAGAGACAGAAGCAAAGGCCTTTACAGGCACCTGAACTGGCTTGGGCCTGGTTCTGAGAAAGGAGATGTTACTAAACAGATTACATTAAGTCCACCCAGAAAGCATTCTGCTAGGAGTTCTTCCTGGCATGTTTCTTTTCCTCTTGCAAAATGAGACTAGCTTTGGTTTCCCCTGTTTGGTACCAAAATTAAACCTGGGAGCTAGAATGCCCACATTGTTATCAGCTGTTAGCGAGTTACAAAAACCCCAAATCCTGTGGGTCCCTACACAAAGGAAGAGGAAGAAGAAATGAAAGAAATATGAAGAGAGAAAGAAGCTCAGAAAGCATCACAGTGCGGCAACTCAATGAGTAATTTTGAGTAAATCACAAATTGAAGCCAGCAAATAGAAATTGGATTGCAAAGAAATGTCTTGGTGACTCTGTGGTCAAACTGTATGTACCTTTCGACTCCTAGCTACCTGGCCATGACCCTGTATTTTAGAAGTTTCTGCCTTGTGTTCTTGGGTAAGCTGCATGTTCAGAGCTCCATGGCTTTTTTCTCTGTTTAATAGGAGTGTGGTAGCAAAGTGCACTTCAGAAGGTCAAGGTGTGTTGGTTAATTGAATTACAAAGTACACAATTAAAAAAAAAATACTAACTAATAAGATAAAGGTAGCATGGTTGCTAGTTTTATTTATTTAATTTTTGCTTGGTTGTTAAAACATTTTGAATCAGATTTGTGACTCTGCTTAGAAGCTGGTGCCTTATTAATCCTATATGTGCAGCTCTTTCCCTTAACAGGGTTACCTCTGAGGTAATATGGCTACCACAAACATGTCCAAGTCATTGATGAGGAAACCACCATGTCCCTATGAAATAGAGCCCTTTTAAATCACTCAAATTATCCGGTTACTAAGTAGCTTTCCTGCTCTGTTCTGTGGAAGCAACAATGAATGTGTCTGCCTACAGTTTCCATTCTTCTCCTTCCTACCACACTGCTATTCCCATCGGCGGTCCCCTCCATGCAGCATTGCGCGTTGTCTGCCAAGGGGACTGTGTAAAGTCAAACAGTCCATGTGAAGTTAGACAGCACGAGCAGGTGAAGTGTGGGAAGAACTTTTGAACACTCAGTGATTTTCCCCCCTTAAACTCTACAGGCTGTGTTAAAAAAGCACAGTACAGCAATAGGCTTGCCGTAAGAGGAAGTGGGATTTCAGCATCATCAAAGTCATGAAACAATAGCCAACCTTGCCAAGCCTTGCCAACCACTAGCGTTTCACTTCACAGATGTGGAGACAGGGTGTAGAAAGGTGAAAGTTGCACAACGAAATCAGGAGATCTGGAGCTTGGCAGAGTGTCTATCAACCAAGGTCGCTGAGCAAATTGCTAGGCAACACCACCAGACAGGACTTGGCTTTGAAGGGAGAGAGTCACTAAGCAAAACAGTCAGGTGGCACTGGGCTCTGAAGCCAGGCCAAGCCCTGCTCCTAGTCCTGGTTTTGGCTATGGAGTCATACTTAAGTCAAACAGAATTAAACTGTACCTATACAGGAATCTTTGGGAGAACTTAAAACAAAATCAGCCCCCCCCCCATTGTATCAAAGCAAGAAGTGACAGTAAGCTCACCTGGTCAGCAACCCTGTAGACCTCCTTCCTGTTGCTGCAGTCACACTTATAGGCAAAGACTTTCACATCACCTTTTTCCTTGGCCAGCCTGCATGTTTCCAGATTGCCTTCTTGATTAATATCCCAGAGAACTAAGTTGGCTCCGTGGCTGGCGAAATGCATGGCCAGGAGCCTTCCAAGTCCACTCCCAGCTCCTGTTATAAGTACAGTCTCTCCAGAAACATCCTTCTTCCCTTTAGGAATTATCTTGAAAACTAAAGATTCTAAAAAATAATATAGAAATTTTCCCAAAAAGATGGCTGTGTCTGCCACTGCATTCATGTTGATTGATTGAAGAAAGCAATGACCTAATAAGGGGGAAAGTAGCTAGTAAGTCCATTTCGTTACAACAGCTGCAATACAGTCTAACATCATTTGTTGCAAGTGTATTATATTTGAGACATTACTTTCAACTATATGCCTTAGTAGATATTCTTAAAACTGCTGAATTGTAAATTATATAAAAATGATTACAAGAGCATTTTATATTATCAAGAAACATCTTAATTTATAGCACACTTCCTTTTCAGATTATCTGATTGATAGGTAGGCCATGGATGATCAGAATGGCTTTGTAGTTAAGGACATAAAGTCTGTATGCCGTGACCCACTCAGCCTTACATGATAAGTAAGCTAAGACTCTAGGCCCTTGGTCCAGTCATTTTTCTCCTGAATTGTCTTAGTTTGCTTTCTACTGCTGTGATAAATACCATGAGCAAAAGGAATTTAGGGAGGAAAGGATTTAATTTACCTTACAGGTTACAGTCCGTCATGAAGGGAGGTCAGGACAGAAATCAAAGGCAGGACCGTGAGGTAGAAACTGAAGCAGAGGCCACGGAGGAGTGGTGTTATAGTCTTGCTCAGCCAGTTTTCTTATATGATTCATAACCACCTGCCTAGGGGTGGCACACTGAGATGGGCCTCCCACATCAATCACTAATCTCAGACTTGTCTGCAGGCAAATGTGATGGAAGCATTTTCTTGTCAACTGAGGTTCACTTTTACCAGATGATAATGACTTGTGTCAAGTTGACAAAAATAAAACAAGCGAGCAAAAAAAAAAAAAAAAAAAAAAAAAAAAAAAAAAAAAAAAAAACTAGCCAGCACATAAATGGGCAAGCTTAATGACCTAATAGAACTGTACTTTCATGTGACAACTGTTTAATAATAACATGGAAATAATATTGTGCTAGAAATAAAGCCTTTATAGCTTTTCACCTGATTTGTATAATAATTCTTGAGAGGCACAAGCTAAGTATAGTAGTGTTATTTTATACTGAAACAGCAAATATCTAGTCAAGGGCAGAAGTGTCACTAACTGTCATCTAGGTCTTTACAACTAGAGTAGGCTGTTCTTGGAATTAATGGGTCCTTTACCTACAGCCACCTTTCAACAACAACAACAATAACAACAACAAAATCCAAAAAATGAAAAAACCAGATAATTTTATATTTGGTCACATTTTCCTGATTTTTGCTAATTTTCTTCTGCAATACTTTAGTTTTCCTACTCTATCATCTTAAGAAACCATCAGATACAGAAACATACACAATCTGAACTTAACCCTGTGCACCTCAACAGAATGCCCGGTATAGTGATGATGATAAAAAATGCTCTCACATGGTTGTTATTAATGCTATGAAAATTTACATACTAGGCAAATCCCAAGTGCTCAGTCAGAATGAAGTCATTTAGGTTTTACACGGGTTGGCCATCTTACCAATGAAAGTTCAGTCAGAAAGAGGCTAAGCAAACGGTAGTTACTAATAGTGGAGATAGATGTTGATGCCACATCAGGACTTTGGTGTCTGTGTTCTTAAATTCTAAGCAATAGAATTGCACCTTTCCATCCGCTGCAGAAGACAAGAGCTGAGCCTGATAGAAAGAATCGCCTTTCAGCCTTGATGCCTAAAAGAAGTAGAAAGGGAGACCATGAAGGCCGGGTGAGGCTGTATACAAGCCCCAGCAATGTCAGTGTCCAGCAGCAGGCTGAGAATCAGAAAGCCAACAAAGAAGATGAAAAAGTAGAAGGTAGAGACGGGGCTTCAGGTGACCCCCAAAAGGAGAGAAGTCTCTAGACACAGAGAAGAGTGAAGACGATGACTACCAGCAAAGGCAAAAAGGTGTAGAAGGGCTCATTGACATTGGAAACCCCAACCGGGTGGCACAGACAACCAAGAAGGTCCCCCAACTGGATTTGGATGGGCCAAAGGAGATTCCAAGGAAAGAACTAGGAGAAACTGAGAAGCAGAAAGCAAAGGAGCACTACATGACAATGCATTTGGCTGGGAAGCAGAGTAGCCCAAGGTGGGAGGAGGCAGCAAGAAAGAAAGAGGGGAAGAGGAAAGCAAAAGATGATGCAACTTTGTCAGGAAAACAAATGCATTTGCTCTCCCTGAATAAGCAAGCTGGCCTCAGAAGCCCTTTATTGCCAGGATCCCCTATGGCCTGGGGCCATCTCTTCATCTTGGCACAGTTCAGGGCTGGAGTGTGTGTGTGTGTGTGTGTGTGTGTGTGTGTGTGTGTGTGTGTGTGTGTGTGTGTGTTTGTCTGTGTGGGGGGACCTGGGGAGAGGGGCAGCTGCTATCTTTGAGGCAGAAAGATGCATATATGACCATTTGAATAATTTTTTTTGGCTGTTTTGTCTTTTTAAACATTCTTTGTTTTCCTTTTATTTTAAAACACTTTTTATTAATTTTTTTTACATATACACTTATATTATGACACATATATACAATAAACTACCTACAGCAAGAAGAATGACAAAACAATCAGGAATATATATGTTACATTCATAGTGTTTTGGCTATTTGTATTTGTCAGCCTTGAAGAAAACATCTTTCCAATCTTGTGAGTCTAAAATTCTGAATGTAAATCAATATCTATCACATCTCATCATTATCAATTTAAAACATCTATCTATACCTAAAAACATCTTAACCCCTAAGATGCAAGCAGAGTCGACAGCCAAAGTCTGCCAAGACAGGGTAAGCAAGGCCTCAATAGTTCCTACCTCAAAAATATGTCTGTCAGATACATTGGGCCAGAAGGCTGAAGACGATGCTCCAATGTTATAGAGAGTTTTGGGTGACTGTTCAGGCAGCAAAGTGTCTCTGACATCTCATTTGGAAAGCTAATAACCTGCACTTCCTGTTTACTCAGGTAATTAATTTTATTCCTTCTCAAGTCTCTGATGAGGTTGAAGACCAGTTAGTTTAGTTTTTTTGCTGTTTGTAGAATTTGGAACCCTGGTTGGGTGGTGCCTGGCAAGTGGGGTAAGGAGATTCCACTTACCCAGTAGATTGCGCATTAGTGTATGTGTGTGTGTGTGTGTGTGTGTGTGTGTGTGTGTGTGTGTGTGTGTGTGTGTGTGTGCAGGCGGCTGCTATGGGAGTTGATGACAACCAGCTCAGATTGTTATCTGGGTGCTCACTCAGAGGGCCTGTCTCTGTGCCTCTAAGGGGCCAAGGTTTGTGGTTGGCCAGTTCCATCTGATGATGCCTCTCCTCTCTGAGTTTCTTCCCAGCCACCTGGTCAGGGCTAGTGCCTATTTTTAACCTACCCACTGATCATTTCAAGAAACCTCTGGTTACTGTGCATCACCCAGACTAGACATGCTCCTCAAATCCAACTTGTATATTTGGCAGATTAAATGACATTATTATTCACATATATATTATTCATATATATATACATATGTGTGTGTGTGTATATATATATATATATATATATATATATATATATATATATATATATATATATATATGAGTTGTCTTTCAAGGCTTTTAATTTTAAACCAGTCAAGAATTAACTTTGAGATGTCATACTGAGGCTTCCAAAGGACGTCAAAAGGTGCTGTCACTTTGTTGTTAGCCCATTACTTCCAATAATTTCCACCAAGAGAAGATGGAAAGAGAAAAAGTTCTATTCCCAAATCATCACTGTAAGTATGTGGACTTCAGAAGGGAAGATTAAAACAATGGAAGGAAGTTAGGTATGAATAATCAAGTGTTGGCTTTTAAAGATGCTGAGTTACCAAAGCCAGGCATGGTGGTGCAGGCTTTAATCCCAGCACTTGGGAGGCAGAGACAGTTGGATCGCTTACTGGCCTGGACAGATGGCTCAGACGTTAAGAGCAGTTGACTCTTCTTCTAGTCATCCTGAATTCAATTCCCAGCAACCACATGGAGGCTCTCGACTGTCTATAATGTCTGGTGCCCTCTTCTGGCATGCAGGTGCACGTGCAGACAGAACACTGTAAACACAATAAATAAATAAGATGCACAATCTAGACTGGTTGGCTGTCTAGACTGTTCCAGGCAGGAACTTGACTGCGGGCCACAGCGGTCCAGGCCTGGATAATTGAGATAAATAAATCTTAAAAGAAAAAAAATGCTGAATTACAGTCCCTCCCATCGAGGAAGACAGCGTAGCCCTGAGACATGGAAGGAAAGCGAACACGAGGCTGGAGCACAGCACAAAGTGATGCAGGTATTATCTTAACAAATGGCTTGGTCCTAGGGATGGGTGACAGGGAGGACAGGGAGAGTGGTTCTCCACTGGGGAGTGAAGGAAAGCATGCAAAGAGGATTGGCTTTTAGCCTTATCTAGAAGAGAAGTTATCCTAGGGATTTGCATTACCTTGAGGTTTAGAGCTAGTGTAATTGCCAGTTACTAATTGGGAGAGAGATCAAGGTATAAAAAATCCATTGTCTTCCCCCAAGCTCATATAGTCTATCCTGGGTCAAGTGGACTCTCAGATAGCATGTACTGCATTTCAGTGATGTAAGAAGCTCATATCTGACCCAGTAAAGACGGCTACAGGAATGGTGAAGAAGAGGCGCTGGGTCAAATGATATAGGGTGAACAAGTGAGGGCTGGGATTTGCCTCCAAGTGTTTTCTTCTTAGAATGTTGATTCTCAAAGAATATGGCTTGAAGTATGCAGAGAGAAATTCAATTTATCTTGCTATAAAAATCATTCAACTTCAGCAACGTATTATGCTTGGGACTACTTGGAAGGTAAAGGGCTTTCCATTTTTAAGACAGCAGCCACCATTTAACTGCCCATTGAGCTGCATTTTCAGACTACTGAAAGCACTGAAATTTATTTATTTTTATTTTTTAATATATTTTATTAATTTATTCGTATTACATCTCAATTGTTATCCCATCCCTTGTTTCCTCCCATTCTTCCCTCCCTCCCACTTTCCCCTTACTCCCCTCCCTTATGACTGTGACTGGGGGGGACCTCCTCCCCCTGTATATGCTCATAGGGTATCAAGTCTCTTCTTGGTAGCCTGCTATCCTTCCTCTGAGTGCCACCAGGTCTCCCCATCCAGGGAACGTGGTCAAATATGGGGCACCAGAGTTCATGTGAAAGTCATATCCCACTCTCTACTCAACTTGAAGAATGTCCTGTCCATTGGGTAGATCTGGGTAGGGGTTCGAAGTTTACTGCATGTATAGTCCTTGGCTGGTGCCATAGTTTGAGCAGGACCCCTGGGCCCAGGTCCACCCGTCATAATGTTCTTCTTTTAGGTTTCTAGGACCCTCTGGATCCTTTTATTTCCCTGTTCCCCCATGCTTCTCTCACCTAGAGTCCCAATATGATGTCCTCCCCTCTGTCCCACTTTCCTGATAAGTGAAGACATTCATGGGACATGCCCCTTGGGCTAGTGTCCAGATATAAGTGAGTATATGCCACTTAACTTTTTCTGCTTCTGGGTTAACTCACTCATTATGATTATTTCTAGTTCAATCCATTTGTCCACAAATTTTGGGAATTCCAGGTTTTTACCAGCTATGTAGTATTCCATAGTGTAAATGTACCACAGTTAGCACTGAAATTTATAACAAAGTTTAAAAAATACACACAAAGCTTGATACAACTAGTGCTGGACATAAGAAGGAGTGTTTCCAGGTGAGTGCTTGGGCACTTGGAGTTACCAAGGAATCAGAAAGATGTCAAGAAGTATTATGATGAGTAAACACTTATTAAGTGCCAGTTGTCACTACCATGTTTTCCTGCCTGTAGTGCAGAGGGTTAACAAGGAAGATCATGTGGGTATATACAACTGGCCAAGGATTGCACCACTCATGAATAGATTTGGATTGTAGCCCAGAGTCCATGATTGCAGAGGGCTTCCTTTTTTTGGCTGCTTTAAAGACAACATCCTGAAATAAGTTTCACTAAACTTGGCTTTACCTCATGAGGGCCTTCTTTCATTTTTCAGACATGTGCTAAGGGTTTCAAGTTGAAGAGCATGCTGTGAGACTGGCGTAAGCATTGATGCTGCTTTACATGGATTTTGCAGCTGGAATTCACAGGTTCATATTTGCAGGCATGGCTTCAAGTGCTGCCAGCTCCTCGAGGAGTTCAGCCATGCTTTACCTTCTTTGAACCTTAGCTCCCACATCTGCGAGGTAAGCAGATTATGACCTCCCATGAGTGCCACATGGAATGAAATAGCAAATGTAAAAGCAATTTTATGAACTGCGAATAGTTTTTGCCCTATCCGTAAACTCCTCTTTGATGAAGACAGCAGATGTGCAGCCATCCATCCATAAATATACTCATAACAACGCATGAGAGATACCTCTGTAGTTTCCAGCAGGATGGACATAATAAAACTATCCAGGAAAACTTGCAACAGGGGTTTGCATAGGAGGTCATCCACGTGACATTTTATATACTGTCTGCTGTTAAGTGTAATATTCTCTTAAGAAGCCAAATATAGGTTCTTTGTATACTTATATTGTGACATACACAAGCCAAACACAGGGCATCATAGGGGTGTCCTTTAGCACACTCAAGCCCTACAGTACTTCACATGTCTCCCTGGGCAGCTTCCTTTTTTCTGCATCAAACATTCCTCTTATCCTGACAAAAACCATAGAAATCAAGGAAAATCTACCAGAATGGAATAATAATGAGCCATTGGAGAGAGCATGTTAATTCATGGCTCTGTCAGTCATGCTCAGAAAAACAAAATCTGAAGAATGACATGAAGCATGGTCCGAGATATCAAAGGAACTAATTATAGCCAAATTAATATTGCATGCTGATCCTGTGCTGCCTAGTGTTTTGTCAACATGACACAAACTAAAGTTATTTTGGAAAAGGACACCTTAATTGAGAAAAATTCCTCTCCATACTGGTCTGTGGGAAAGCCGATAGTGCATTTTCTTGGTTGGTGGACAATGTGGGAGGGCCCAGATCACTCTGGGTGGTGCCATTCCTGGGCTGGTAATCCTGAGTGCTATAAGAAAGCAGGCTGAGCAAGCCATAGGAACAAGCCAGTAAAGAGACTCTCCATTGCCTCCGTAGCACCTCCTGCCTCCAGGTTTCTACCCTGAGTTCCTTCAGCAGCAGACTGTGATATGGAAGGATAATAAAAATGAGCCTCTTTGCTCCCCAAATTACTCATGGTCACTATGTTTCATCACAGCAATAGAAACTCTAACTAAGACAGATGGCAAAGGTGTCCTCACAGACGCTGAAGCAAACATGACTGTGTCAGCAGCTCAAGCTGTGCCTCATATGACTCTGTTTGATGAGTCCTCCCACATTTTTGGCATCTGTCTAGGTATCTGACATAGATACATCAACCATGGCAGTGTTGCTCTTATGTCCGCCATATTTGCAGTGCTGCAATAGATAGCACACATTTATACATTCAGCTGTCAAAATGGCCTGGGGTGAGTGAGAGATGTGCCTTTGTGTGTGAAAGAACTCTTCTCCAATAAACAAAAATCTACAGCAAAGATTTGTAGAGCTTCATAAGCACTGTGAGGGGGTACCTCAAATTCTCTGCTTGATTGTGTTTTCCTGTGGTGTCTTTATATCACTGTCATCAGCTCTCTCTTGGGAAACATGAATGGATGGTGGTGTTTCAGAGTCAGCAGCACTGTCATTTGCTCACTTAACAGTTCCAATTCTCCTGGTAGGTACTCAGATTCCTTACATGCTTGACTCCACCATCTTGTGAACAGACTTTGTAAGCACCTATTATTGTCCAGCAAGTCCCCAGAGGGAGATGGATAGAACCATGCGGGTTGGAGGCTGAGGACCATGTCCCTGGTGTCTGGAGGGTGTATTGCCATTGTTTTTAGGTGTACACAACCAGGCTACATAATCTCCTGATTTTCAGATAGCTTGTGCCTTGTGCACTTTCATCTGGGATCTCATCTTGAGAAGATTGTTATAGACTCTGCAGGTATTGCTATAGAGTGGCTCACATTTTCTGATTTTCTTTCGCCATGCAGTAGTTACTTAAACTTTTATTCTATATGTCACTTGTAAACTCCAAGTTGTTTAGGGGCTTTACTACATTCCTATGAAGTATTCTTTTGGCAAGGACATATCATATTTTCAACTATTTATTGCAACACACCATAATGTTCAGTGTTAGTGCTTTCATGGTTAGTGATGATAAATTCAATTGCAAAGTGAAGGTAAAGGTTTTTCTAATGCAAAGTCCAATTTTCCATTGTTTAATTATTAGAATTCAGGAGGATAGTTCTAGGGTGCCAGGTACTACCTTGCTCCCTACAATTGTTCACATAATGGATCTTTAAACTGTATATTTTAAGAGGTTATTTTAAGGTCATGTGGAAATTGTTCAGAATGAATTCCTATGTACTCACCCCTGTCTTGTCCCTCCCTGCCTCAACTCCTACCAAGGACTTTTAAGAACACAGTGCAATATCTGTTGATTTATTGGTAAGGTACATTACTATCATTTCAGTCCATAATTTACATTAGGGCCCATCTTCTGAAATGTCAGTATTCAGCCTTTAAATGCTCTTCTTTCCTTTAATGCTATGTATTCAAATTCGTCTGTTGCTGAGTGAAGATTTGTCCTTGATTCTTGTCTTCTCAATGGAAAGAATTCTGCCAAGAAACATGGACAGTCTAATCTGAAGTTTATTTAGCAAAACAAAACATACTCCAGAAAGAGATGGAAGGGCTCACTGAAGAGTATGTAGCACTGTTCTGAGTTCTGTGAAGAGCAGTTTTGGAACATTTTAAAGGATGTTTATAGGGTAGGTAGTATATTTCTGGCAATATGTGAATCTTTCATACTTTCCAAACTGTTTTATACAGGATATGTCTTCTATGGAATTTCTTCCCACAATATTCTTATAAAGCCCAGTTAGGAGAACGCTAAAACTTTAATTCAAATAACATTAAGCAAAACTGGGACCTTTTGAGGATGCAGACCTTTGTATATGCATATATGGGTTTTATTTTAGTTTTTTATATGTTCGAAATACCAGTCATTTATCAGATGTATAATTGATGATTTTCTTCATTCTGTAGGTTGCTACTTTGCTTGAACAATGGTGTTATTTTGCTGTACAGAAGCTTTTAAGCTTCTTGAGGTCCTATTTATTAATTGTTGGTGCTAATGCCTGTGTTATCTGCGTCCTATTTAGAAAGGTCTCTCCTGTGCCAATGAGTTCAAGATTACTCCACACCTTTTTTTTTTTTTTTTTTTTTTTAATCAGACTTAAGGTATCAGTTTTATGTTGAGGTCATTGATCCATTTGAAGTTATGTTTTGTGCAGGGTGACAAGTATGGATGTATTTGCATTTTTCTACATGCAGACATCCAGTTTGATGAACACCATTTTGTTGAATATTATATCTTGTTTTTTCAGTGTGTATTTCTGGCTTCTTTATCAAAATTCCAATATCTTCTATCAAAAATAGGTGTATGGATTTATGTCTCTTTTATTTATTTTTTCCTTTTTAAAAAAATTTTTTTATTAATTTATTCTTGTTACATCTCAATGTTTATCCCATCCCTTGTATCCTCCCATTCTTCCCTCCCTCCCATTTTCCCATTATTCCCCTCCCCTATGACTGTTCCTGAGGGGGATTACCTCCCCCTGTATAATGCTCATAGGGTATCAAGTCTCTTCTTGGCAACCTGCTGTCCTTCCTCTGAGTGCCACCAGGTCTCCCCCTCCAGGGGCATGGTCAAATGTGAAGCACCAGCATACGTGAGAAAGTCATATCCCACTCTCCACTCAACTGTGGAGAATGTTCTGACCGTTGGCTAGATCTGGGTAGGGGCTTAAAGTTTACTGCCTATATTGTCCTTGGCTGGTGCCTTAGTTTGAGCGGGACCCCTGGGCCCAAATCTGCCTATCATAATGTTCTACTTGTAGGTTTCTAGGACCCTCTGGATCCTTCTACTTTGCTATTCTCCCATGTCTCTTTTAATTTGATTCCATTGACCAATCCTTTTTCTGTCTCTCCTTAGAAAACAAACATGTTTCTAAGGCATAATAACAAAGTAAAATAAATTATAATAAGTGAAAACAAAACACATCAAAATAGAACAAAACAAGCGAGCAGAAAGAAAAGAGCACACAAAAATAATGGCACAAGAAACAGGTATAGACTTATAGACCAACTTGTTCACACATTCAGGAATCCCATAAAAACATTAAGTTGGAAGCCATAACCAACTATATGGTAAAAACAACAACAACAACAAAAAAGAAATAAAAATGAGATAAAATACAATAAAAAACCTTGCCATGACATAAAAACTCTTCACATATGCTGGTGACTTCCTTTTTTGTTGGTCATCTATTGATGGGCATGCAACCTACCCCTCAGAGTCATTTTTTCCATGGTGAGACTCCCTTGGAGAAAGTGAAATTTTCATTTGCAAGTGTTTCCTAATTGGAGACAGTTGCTAGGTTATTGATGGGGCCATGCATCTACTTCTCCTTACAGCTCTAGGACTCTGTCTTTTGAAGACAGTGCAGGGTCTATCTATGTGTGCTGTCTCAGTCTCTGTGAGTTCACATATGCATCCATGCTGTTGATTGGGGGGGGGGGCTTGTTTGCTTGGTGTCTCCATCCTCTCCAGATCTTACACTATTTCCAATGGCCTTTCCACAGTGCTCTCTGAACCGAGAGGGGAGGGACTTGATGGAGCATTCCCTTTAGGGCTGAGAGTTCCAAGGTTTCTCTCCCTCTGCATATGTGTTTCTGTCTTTGTTCCCATCTGCTGCAGGAGGAAACTTCTCTGGGGATGGCTGAATAAGGCTCTGGTCAGAATGTTATTAGGAGTCATTTTGTTGCTACTTTCCTTTAGTAGAATAGCAGTGTTTGGTTTTACCTTAGCTCCCTAGGCTATTTAGTCTCAGGGTCTTGGCCACCCAAACAGGTTAGGTATAGGTTTCATCTTGAGAAGTAGGTCTTAGGTCAGATTAGATAATGGATGGTTAAGCTACAAGCTTTGTGCCACTATTGCACTAGCATATTTTGCAGGCTGGACACTACTGTTGATCAAAGAGTTTGCAAATGGGTTAGTATTTACCTGTCTCCTTTAGTAGCATGCAGAGTGTCTCCTTGAACCAAAAGTGCTAGCACGTACAGGTAAAGGCTCTCTGTAGGCACCAGCTCAACTTCTCCACATTCAATGAGTTGTGTAGGTGACGTCTGCAGAAATAGGGCCTTGCCATCAGTTTGTGGTGACCTATAGTCTTGGAAATAGCCTGGGTTATTTAGGGGAGTCCCTTAGTATTCTTTTGGCCAACAACTCAATTAGATATAATGTAATCTTGGAATGGAAGCTTAATGGTGACAAGAGATGTCCAGCTGTGGCTCTGTCTTCCCCATTGTTCTGTGATTTCATTTAGATCACCTACACACACACACACACACACACACACACACACTCACACACACACACACACGTGCGCGCGGCTCTGCTTTATTAGGTTTCAAATGTTCCACTTTTCCCTCTCCTTCTTCAATGATCATCCCATCCCAGTCCCACTCCCATCTGTCCATAACTATTGATTCTATATCCATTTCCTAGGGATGTCTGTCTGCCTTCCCTGCATGTCCATTATTCTATACCGAACTTCTGTGGTCCTATAGATTATAGATTGGCTATCATTGACCTAACAGATAATATCCACATATAAGCAAATACATACCACATTTATATTTCTGGGTCTGAGATACCTCATTCAGGATGAATTTTTTTCTAGTTCCATTCATTTATCTGTGAATTTAATTTTTTCTTTTTTTTTTAAACATTGAAAACATATTTTTCTTTCACATAACTATGTCCAAACTACAGTTTCTAGTTGAATTTATTTTTATACAAGTGCTTGTTTCTCTTAGCTTATTCCTTAACCTGGCTATCACACAAATAGTTGAGATTCTTTTATAATACAAGGCTTCACAACACAATCTGAGCAGTTTAAGTCTGCTCTTAACCCTTTATATGTATGTTGTCTTACTCCGAGCAAACACCCCAGTTATACTTGCACCTTTGTAGCTTTCCTAGGTTTCAGTTCCTTCTTCCTCAACTTCTTTTGCCCTCTTCCTTTGGCTCCTTACCTAACTCCTCCTCCCCTGGATGCCAGGAAGTCCAGCCTTATTCTCTCCCCTGATCTTTGATTGGCTTTATTGACATAACAGAGGGACAATTGGGGAGCAGAAATTACACATTTAGACAGAAATTCAAAATGTAAACTACACAATAACCTTGTGCCTATAGTTTTCCTTTCCTTTTTGCCTCCATTTCTCCTTGCTGCCTCCCATTTCCCTTGCCCCAGATTCACTTCCCCTTCATTTTTTCTCCAGAAAAAAGGAAATCTCAAAGAGACAACAGCAAGACAGGTCACAACAAGAGAGAACTGGAATTGTGGCAGTCTTGTAAGTTTCTGTCTGCCAGTGCCCTCTGCTTAGTAAAAAGCTAGCAGGATGCCAGGGAGCAAAGTATCCCAGTGATAGGATCCAATTAGGTAGAGCTCCTGGTTATAAAGCAAAGGAGAGAAGGTAAGGCAAGATAGAGATAAGACAGTGGGCTCTTAGCAAGCTCTTGCTAATAACCTAATATCACAGACTGAGTAGGAAGAAAAGAGGTGGCCATGACTTGGATGCTCCTAAAGTTAACATGTTAAAAGTCTTGGTCACTAGCTGTGGGACAGTTGGGAAAGGTAGAGTCTTATAAAAGTGGGGCTTAGTGAGAAGATCTTAAGTAACTGGCGGGCATGCTTTTGAGAGGAATGTTGGAAACCCAGTTCCTTTCTCCTTTTCTTTTGGTTTTCTGGCTGATGTCTGGTAAGGAGTTCTCCCTACTGTGGGTCTCACCAGAGTGCACTTCCTTGCCACAGGTCCTAAAGCAGTAGGGTCAACCAGCTATGGACAGATACTCTAATAACTGTTGGATAAAAAAAAAATTCCTTGCTATAAATTTGTTATTTCAGATCATTTGTTAACAGTAACTGAAAAATGCCTAGCCCAAAAGTTAATTTTGGCTCACAGTTCTAGTTCAAAGCTGAGTGAGCCTATATCTAGTGGTTTGCCTTCCTCATAGTAGTTTTAGTGACCTTTGTACTCATCTCATACTTGAGATAAACCTAGCAGCTTATCTACACATTAATTACATGGGTAGATTAATTCGTTGATGAGGACTGAGCCAAAACCACTACTTAAAGTTCTCAAGTGGTCTCATGTCAGTTTTTCAAAATGAGAATTAAATTTCAACCTCAAAAAAAGTCACATTGGTACACACCTTTTGTACCATAATCTGGGGGAGAAGGGAGCTAAGGCAGAAGAACCAAGAGTTCCAGAACAGTCTGGATCATAGAATAAGGTACAGTCTGATAAGAAGATTCATTTTGAGTTTTAGTAGAGGAAACCACAAACAAGTGATACAGGGCAAAGGTACAGCATGGAGGCCACACTCCAGAAGGTTACTAACAGGACTACAAGGAAACTGAATGCTTGGAGAGAGGCTAGGTAACATCAGTCCAGATATAAGTTGACTTATTTTCAAGGCTACATTTTCTGTTGTCTGAGAACATTTTGGTTTGGCCCAGTCTTGAGCTTCTAGGCTTCTCCTCTCAGAGTGACTATGGAGTAAGCTTGCTATTGGCTTATGACTTACTGCTTCCACTTTGAATACCCTTTCAAGTTGGTATGGCCCAGAAAAACATTTGCTAACTATTTGTTGAGGAAGGGAACATGATCCTGTCTTGACTAATCACCCACTTTTAACCTGCTGCTCTGGTTTGGCCAGCACATCCACTTCTATTGCCCAAGTTTTCCCTTAGTTAATAGCCTGCCTAGACCTTCCTTGGTGTGTAGTTTCTTTCTGTCCAACTTTGATTGGCTGGGAAGAAAACTTATAAGCAGGGTAAGAAGACTGGAATTTAGCATCACTAATTCTTCCATACTTTGGGGAATTCTTTCAAAAAATTTTTACCTTCTACCTCAGGTTGGTACTTTGGGGATGTATTTTTGATGTAGTTATTATGCCCATAGACCTTTACTTGAGAGATGTTGCAGATCACGTCAGCTCTTTTCTATATCTATATATAAAGGCTTATGTTAAAACTTACCAGCCACTTTCTTTTCTTTTAAATTTTATTAATTTATTCATATTACACCTCGATTGTTAGCCCTTCCCCTGTTTTCTCCCATTCTTCCCTCCCTCCCACTTCCCCCTTCTCCCCTCCCCTATGTCTGTGATTGAGGGAGACCTCCTCCCCCTATATATGCTCTTAGAATATCAAGTCTCTTCTTGGTAACTTGCTATCGTTCCTCTGAGTGCCGCCAGGCCTCCCCATCCAGGGGACGTGGTCAGAAAAGGGGCACCAGAGTTCGTGTGAGAGTCAGATCTCACTCTCCACTCAACGGTGGAGAATATCCTGTTCGTCGGCTAGGTCTGGGTAGGGGTTCGAAGCTTACTGCCTATATTCTCCTTGGCTGGTGCCTTAGTTTCTGAGTCTTACAAAAATATACCTCAATAAATGAGAGGGAGGACTATGCATCTTGAATCACAGCTCTAATGTATTTTAATATCAAATTTCTAGTGGTTTTTTCCCCTCAAGTTCTAGTTTCAAGAACTAGATTAATGCTCAGTATTGATTTTGTTTATATACTGAGTCTAGGGTCAGCTTCTCTGTGGTCTGAGCAGATCCCTGGCATGACCATTAGAGGAGGTTTGAGCTCATTGTTGATACTACTCAGTCTTAGATACTTTGAATAATTTGAGGAGAGCAAAACAAAGACACGGAAAATAAACTTAGGAACTGTGAGAAGATTTTGCTTCTGAGAAGTGTTAAGTAGCAAGTCTCTGAGGCCAACAGGAAAAGGAGAATGATACTAGGTTTCCAGGCATCTCCCCAGATGTTGTCTAACTCCAGGCATCTCCCCAGATGTTGTCTAACTTCTCTTTTGCAATAGATAAGGATAATTTTCACTGTGTAGGCTTTACCGTTGTTATTACAGAGACACTGCAGTCTTAAGCAAGTCATATAATCTTAGGTGCCACGATGGGGTAATATTGTTACCCAATCTATAAGTTTGTTGTGAGAAAAAAAATGAAAGTGATAGATGTAAATGCTTAGCTGTGTTTGACACACAGATAAAATCAAGCAAACAAAATTAACAGAGCATCAGTGATCTGTGGGATAACTTTAGTTAAAAATACCAAACAATGATGTAGTCTCCAAAGGAAGAAAAAAGAAGAGATAAAATACTGTAGCCCCAAATTTTGAACAAGCTATCAACCTATAGATTCAAAGATCTCAGTTCTGAGAAATATAAATATAATTATACTTAAGCCTATCACAATCAAATTGTTTAAAACAAGATGTAAAGAAATTATTGAAAGCACTCAGAGGGAAAGTACACCTTACATACACAAGATCATAGATAAGGACAACAACGCGTGACTTAGAAGAGGCATGCATGTCTGAAAATAATGCAGTAACTCTAAAGCACAGAAATAATATCATAAACCCTTCCACACAAGATGTATATATTTAGCTAAAATATTTTCAAAGACAAAGGCTACATAAACTTTTTTTTCAGAAATACAAAGGTGAGAGGATTTATTATATTACTAATTCATAAATTAGTAAAGGGTAGCCCTTCATGAAACAGAAAACATATAAAGAAGAAATCTGTCCACATCAGTAATTGTAGCATCTATTCATATGGCAGAATTAATTTATTCATTTCTCATTTTTATGCTATTGATGCTGTCTTATTTTACTAAAGGTTTGAGTAAGACTTTTAAATAGAAATGGTAATAGTGGGTATCTTTGTTTTGCTGTATATTAACAAATAAATATTTATATTTTTAATTATTATTTTTCTTATAGTTTAAAAAATAATCTTATCATGTTTAAGTTGTTTTTATTTATACTTTGAGATCATTATTTCAAAATGTATTTTTATTTTTATTTATTTTTATTCTTTTTTTATTAATATATTCTTGTTACATCTCAATGTTTATCCCATCCCTTGTATCCTCCCATTCTTCCCTCCCCCCCCTCATTTTTCCATTATTACCCTCCCCTATGACTGTTCCTGAGGGGAATTACCTCCCTCTGTATATGCTCATAGGGTATCAAGTCTCTTCTTGGCAACCTGTTGTCCTTCCTCTGAGTGCCACCAGGTCTCCCCCTCCAGGGGATATGGTCAAATGTGAGGCACCAGAGTACGTGAGAAAATCATATCACACTCTCCACTCAACTGTGGAGAATGTTCTGACCATTGGCTAGATCTGGGAAGGGATTTAAAGTTTACCTCTTGTATTGTCCTTGGCTGGTGTCTTAGTTTGAGCGGGACCCCTGGGCCCAAATCTGCCTATCATAATGTTCTACTTGTAGGTTTCTAGGACCCTCTGGATCCTTTTATTTTGCTATTCTCCCATGCGTCTCTCATTTAGAGTCCCAATAGGATGTCCTCCCCTCTGTCCCAGTTTCCTGGTAAGTAAAGGCTTTCGTGGGACATGCCCCTTGGGCTAGTATGCAGATATAAGTGAGTATATACCATTTGATTCTTTCTGCTTCTGGGTTAACTCACTCATTATGATCATTTCTAGCTCAATCCATTTATCCACAAAATGACACCACATGCTGGTGAGAATGTGGGGAGAGAGGAACACTCTTTCATTGCTGGTGGGAATGCAAACTAGTACAGCCACTTTGGAAATCTATCTGGTGCTATGTCAGAAAAATGGGAATAGGGCTTCCTCAAGACCCAGCGCTTCCACTCCTTGGAATATACCCAGAAGATGCTCCAGCACACAACCAGAAAATTTGCTCAACCATGTTCATAGCAGCCTTATTCATAATAGCCAGATCATGGAAACAGTCTAAGTGTCCCTCAGTAGAAGAGTGGATAAAGAAACTGTGGTACATATACACTATGGAATACTACTCAGCTATCAAAAATGTATTTTTAATGCAAACCAGGAAGTTATTTTAGGTTTTACTTTAATTGATCTTGATATATTACATTCTTCTTATTTCAGTTATTCTTGGATGTGTTGTTTTCCCCTAGAGCATGGTTGACTTACTGAGGGATCTTAGAGAAAAATGTCTCTTCTTCCCCCAGCAACTAACAATTGCTAATACATCCACATATAGGGATAGGACTTCATGCTCAGCTCCCATCGTTATTATGAGATTTGGTCTGTCTTGGGCTTGCCCTTGTTTTGGGCACGCTATAGCAAGCACTGTGAGTTTAGATGTGCAACTGCCCTGTTGTTTCAGAAGACACCATTTTCCTGTAGTTATCCACTGCTTCTGACTGTTCCACAATGACATTGGAGCCTCGGAAGCAGCCAATGTGGTATATATCTTCCACTTAGGGCTGGGCATTCTGAGGTCTCCTTTTTGCTGCAAACTGACCAGTTATGTGACTTTGTGTTAATCACCATCTACTGCAAATAGAAGCTTGCCTGACAAGGGTTGAAAGTTGCATCGATGCATGAGTCTAATGAAAAGGTATTAGGAGTTGGTCCGGTATTATATCCATATGACACAATAATAGTAGTAGGTTCTTCCCTAAGAGCCTATCATCTGTCCAGTTTGTTGTTTAATGGGGCTAAATTGGCACAAGGAATTGAGTCTATAAAGGTCTACTTCCATTGTACTTATTAACCTCCTTTCTCTCCTATCTAGGGTGGGTAGGTTGGAAGGGAGGTATAGGCATTAAAGAACCTCAAATAAAGTAGGTTTTTAAAAGGTCAAAGCCTACACATAACACCTTCTACCACTATGAAAGCCAGTCTGAGGGGGTGGGGATAGAGCTTCTAGGTGAGTCCCAACTTGAATACTTTGTGTTCTAGGTATGACATAATTATGTAGTACATTCAGCAGAAGAGAAAACACGAACATTGGTAATAGCCTAAAATGTTTGGGAGTCTATGAGACCTCATTGTCCAACAACTCCAAAAGTTGTAAACGATTCATGGCACTGGGTCTTTTATTTGTTAGCCTTTGGTATCTATTAAAAACGTTGTTGCTTTGTTTTAGGGTAACTCAATTTGAACTCCTTTTATGTATAAGAAAAGACAGACAGTTTTGCTGGCTGCAATCAAGTAGAGAAATTAGTTTGACCTGATATGCATTCGAGATTAGCAAGAAATTTAACAACAGATAATTTATCAAAGAAATAAGGACTTAAGCAGAAACACTGTTAAAATTCCTTATAGGGATGTTTGTAAAACATTGTAACATTCACATGACCCTAAATGTAAAGATACTTCTGTATTCATGGAATCTCCATAGTCTAATGTTATTTATTCTATATAAATTTATCTGTAGCTTCAGTATGATTCTAACGGTGTATCATTAGAATATTGGTTTTCACTGTGTGCGAAAGACAACAGAATATGTATTTGATCTAATGATAAAGATATCAGGATTCTAAGATCAGCATTGCTTATGTCTGTGACTTAGAAGAACTCATAAGTTCTTCACTTTCATAAAGTGCTGAACCTTGTAGATCAAATACTCATAGGTTTTGAAATGAAAGTTACATTGGTATTTTGTTGTTGCTGTTTTGTTTTAGCTGCTATAGTAAAGTGTTACAGACTGGGTGTCTCAAAAACAAACAACATAACAATAAAAACAACAAAATCTGAATACACACAAAGGAATCAATTAATAAGTTGGGTGGAAGACAAGCATCTTTACTTAGTTATTTTTCATCTTCACTAAAAGATAATTGGTCATTTAAGATAGAAAAATATCAACATGTTATAGGTTTTATATCACATAAAAGTAAAAAGTGTAACAACATGAAGACTAGGAGGGTGTGTGGTGAAAAGTCCTGCATTTTACATAAAATAATGCAGTATTGCTTGAAGCTAGATTACAGCAACTTTAAGAAAAGTCAGAAAAAGAAACAGACTTGCTAATAATCTACTAAAAGAAATCAAAGGATAATAAAAAATACTCAGTTATCTCAAGGGCCAACACTAAAGAGCAACTATGGCAACTAGAAACCAGAAAACACTAACTCTTCCATATAAATACTTATCTACACTTAGAAGATCTATACTTCTCCATGCAGAAAGTCAGAGATTGTCCCATTGGATTAAGAAAAGTAAATCCATGCTGCATCTTACATCTACAAGAATCTCAATTTAAATGAATATATTCTCAGACACAGAGGTGAAAAAATATGAGTGAAAAGAAATAGAGTATCTTAGCAGAAGCTATACTGGCTGTATTAATATCAGACAAATTTGGTGCCTGAACAAGCTGTAAAGAGAATCATCTCATAATAATGAATGGAGAAATAAGTTGTGGTCTACCCCTTATAATGGATGATTGATACTTGCAACATTATGGATGAGGTTCAATACAATTATGCTCGATGAAAAAGCATAGATAAAAATTGTTGCAGTTAATTTACAGACATTGCCTAGTAAATATTTATTATTACGGTGGTATTTTCTAACCTGCTAGCAATCAATGAAAACACAGACACCTGATGTATTTTAGAATGAGCCTTTACCTGGGGCAAGGCAGATAGTACCTCCTAAGCCATCCTCCTATAACTCCCAGTCCCCATCCCATTTCATCTGCTTCTATAATAGTTTCTGTTTGTGCTACCTCCCATCCATAATCTCACAATACTTGCTAATGTTCTGCCTTTCTTTCCGTGTGACGCTTTAGAGTCCCTTCTCTGGGCCACGTGGCTCTACTCTTATCCCATGGTGATTCTCCTCCTCCCTTTTCCTCCATCCAATCCCTTTTCTACTTCCCAAGATTCTTTCTGTCTTCTAGAGCTGGGAATCTTAGCTACACCTATCCCATTTGCCTGCCCAGGTGTGTCAATTTTTTATTAGCCAAATAGGAATAAGTTTTTAGGCAAGGCTACATAGCAATACTTGAGGCAAAAAGCCAGCAAGCAGTAATTAGCATCAAAATACATCAGACCAACCCCCAACAATAAAAGGATCCCATTTACATTAAATTCTATACTATGTGAACCAGTGCCTGATGGTTGAAACAGATAGTGAGTGTAGGAAGGCAAGGCCTGGAGAGAAAGGTTGCATTGCCAAGTGTCATTAGAAACCTTCCTCACACAATTGAGTTCAATAGTTTGGTTGTGATTATAATGCTATATAGTTGAATGCATTAAAAACTCATCAAAATATTCATTATGCAATGTATCACTTATAAGTCACACTTTAATAAAACAGTCCTAATTTTTACTAGGCTCTTAAAGAAAATCTAGTCTTGTCTCTGGCACCCACCAATTATCTGACTCTTTTATTATTTTTATATAGAATTTTGATTTAATATATGTATAATATTTTTGGAACAGTCAGTGTACATTTATATTGGTGCTTCTGGAACAATATAGTCACAGAGTCTTATGCTGATTGTACTATTTTGTTGTTTGTTTCTTTTCCAGTTTCTGGATTTATCTTACTTCTTTCCTCTGACCCTTTTTCTTCTCCAGTCACAGTTTCTTGACTTATTACTTTACTATGTCTTCCAAAATGGGTTTATTTTCTTAATATTTGTGTTGTCCAAAATGTCTCTGTTCTACTTCACAGGAAGACCAACAGTCAACTAACCAAGGACCATGGGGGCTCACAGAGCCTGAAGCACCAGCCAAAGAGCACGCATGGGCTGGACCTAGGTCCCCTAAACATGTGGAACTGATGGGCAGCTTGGTCTTCATGTGGGTCCCCTAGCAAGTGGAGTGAGGGCTGTCTCTGACCCAGACTCTGTTGCCTGCTAATGGATCACTTTCCCCTAGTTGGGCTGCCTTGCCTGGTCTCAGGGGAAGAGGATGTGTTTAGTCCTGATGCAACTTGATGTGCCTGCTGGGGGCATTGGTGTGTGTGTGTGTGGGCTCTCTTTTTCTGAGGAGAAGAGGAGGGAAGATAGTGGGAAGAGGGCGAGAGGGTGGGAACCGAGGAGAAGAGGGAGGGAGCTGCAATAGGGATGTAAAATGAATGAATGAATTTAAAATGTCTCCATTCTAGACTGTTAAGTGCAAGTTTGCGTGGATGTAGGATTTTGCTTTGACTGCCCACCCATTCCTCATTTGTCCACGGCCCTTACAAGGCAGTTTCCAAAATCTTTTCTCACATCCCACATCAGGTGCAGATCTTGCAGTATGCCCAGCTTCTAACTCTGAATAGGCATCTTGTCTTTTACAAGTGACAGTTTGCAGATTTTCTGTTTATTGACAGTATACATTCAGATGTGGATTTAGTCACACAAGCAACTTGGTAACATTTTTACATTTGTTATCTTTGAATTAAATTCTGTCTGCAGTACCAGATAATTTTCAGCAGCTATTTTTAAAATAAAAGCTTTATTAATATTTTATTGGCATACCATTCCATTGGTTCTTTTAAAATGTGTGCTCAGTATTTGTAGTATATTGACCAACTTGTGTAGCTATCACCACTGGTGATAATTGAAGAAACTGTGATCAGCCCCCCTACATGTAGTGTATGCATCTGAGATCACCTACACACACACACACACACACACACACACAGCATTACCACTAGTGATCACCACAGCAAATACTAACCTGCTTTTGGTGTTTATAGCTTTGTCTACTCTAGTGAATAGGTGATCTATTGAGTAATAAAGAAAAAGTAGATATTTTATAGAAGTGGAGTCATAAATCATATGGCTTTTGTGCTTCACTTCTGTGTAGCAGAGCAGGTTCAAGGTTCATTCTTGTTGCAACATACATTGGAATCCCATCCTTTTATTGATGAATTATTTTATATTTTTGGATATGCTACATTTTTTTATCCACTTAATGGTTTATGGCACTTGCCATGCCGTCATTTTTGTGCTTCCTTTAGCATCATGATGACATCATTATAACTTTTCCTTGATAAAAATCTTAATTTTATTGTTAATTGGTTTACCATCAACTTGCTATGAGTGAATAAAATCTTTAACTGTACCTAGCTTGTGTAAAAGTATGTGCAGCACAAACCTGATGACCTGAGTTTAATCCCTGGAGGGACCAGAACCCACAAATTTGTCCTTCATCCCCTATGTACACCAACTGGCACCATCATCTACACACATGCACAATAATAATAACCAAATAAAATCTGGTTCTCATCATATTCTCTAATATCTGTGTACCTCATTTATTGCCAAAAATCTTTTTGATATTTGATAAAGAAATTATTTACAAGAAAATCTCCTCTGGTGCTAGACAGAGCCTGCAGGCTGGAAGATAAGCCGTGGAGCATGGCCGTGGAATCCATTCCTGGCCACATCTCTCGTCCCGCATCATTTTCTGTAAGCCTACTGATGAACAGGAAAAGTGCGTGCCAGGATCTCGGTGACAAGGCAAAGGGCATGCGATAGAAATCACTTATTAATTATACAGATATGTCATTAGTTATGCTCCAAGAGGCTGACATATGAGCATTTCATCAGTTCTCATTTCCCCTTTAAACAGAAAGCATTCCTGTCTTTACGTCTTTGAAAATATTGAAAATCAGTTTCATATTGTTTCACATTCGCTTCTCATCAGGAGCCAAGCCACTGCCACCTTTTGCCTACCTCTCTCAGTATTTGCTCTTATGCGGTTCTGTATTTCACAGTCTGTTTGTGTGAAGTAGTATTTGTTTATCTTTCTTGTTATTCCTTCAGTAGTTTCACAGTTGTGACTCGGAAACAGCCTTCACTTTGTCTGCTTAGAGCTGAGTTCCATAATGCTGTTGATACTATTGCAAGTCTAGGGCCAGAACTGCAGGTGGCTTGGCCTACAGTCACGTCCGGTCTTTCTACATTGCAACACAGTGTTGTCATCTACAGAGGTCATACTTGAGAACTACAAGACATGGTTTAATGGTTTTTAAAAAAATGACAAAATATCCACCTTTTAGGTGGATGCCCCACATATAGCCATCCCAGAATGCATGAAGCCCATTGATAGGAATGAGAACATGCCTGGCAGAACATTTGCTGATCCCATCATCCAGATCCCCAGTTCTGATAAGCTTTGATAAGCTCTGATAAGCTCTGATAAGCAGCCTTGCCATTTTTATCCTTTTATAAAAATGAGAGAGCCCTTACTAATTGGCCTCAGTTGTCATAAAGAAGTACAGGAGGTGGCTCTACCAGCTATGCCTCATGTTTGTATGCTGTCACTTGTCACTCATATTTCAGTCTTTATATGTATATTTATGTCTCTTAAATCAGAACTGTTTACATTATCTTTTCTATGAATCTGGGTAGTGACAATGATTCCAACGATACTCGTTGAACACCTGTAGCAAGCAGAGTGAGTCTATTTGCATGAACTGACAATCTTACACATTGAAAAACAAACACAAACAAAGCAACTCTATGATGGCAAAGCCAAAACACTAAATTATTAAAAAGAAAACTTGTCTCATGAAAGCTATAATGAGCAAGCCTAATTAAACTGGAAAATGCCCATAAAGAAGGTGGGCTCATGGATGCTACGAAGCCAGTCACCAGAAGCTAAGTCAGAAATGGCCTTGCTAGCACAGTCAATTTGCCGTGCTTGTCTGATAGAAAATGAAATGCTTTGACTTTGTGGTTTTCAATTCTGACCAAATTGTATTAAGTTTCCCATCACTCGGGCCCTTGGACAGCACTGCTTAACACTGTGAGAGCATAAGGACAGAACCCAAATACTGCAGCTAGGAATGTGAATCAGTACAGAATTTTTAGAAGCTATATGGCGATAATTCAAATATTGTAAATTAATAACATTTAATATATGCATATTGCTTGATTTAGCAATACTATATGAATTAATCATACAGAATTTTGTCATGAGTAATACACACCACACACACACACACACACACACACACACACACACACACAGAGTCACAAACTCCAAAGATGTGTTCAACCTATATGTAGCCAAGGACAGCTATAAATGTGGCCCAACACAAAATTATAAGCTTGAAACATTATGAGATTCCATTTTGTTTTCTAATGAGAGACAGAAAGGGTGTGGATTCCAATGGGAGGGAAGATCAGGGGAATCTCAAAGAGTTTGGGGGATGAGAAACTATAACCAGACTATGTTGAATGAGAAACTATTTTAAATAAAAGAAAGAAAATAAAAACACCTGGGCATGGTGGTTCACGCCTATAATCCCAGCACTTAGAGAAGCAGAGGCAGGAGGATCACTGTGAATTTGAGGCCAGCTTGGTCTACAAAGCAAGCCCAGGGCAGCCAAGGTTACCCAGAAAAACCTTGTCTCAAAAAATAAACAAAAAATATGAGATTGTTCTTCTGTGACTTTTTTCAGTGATTTGCTTGTTCTTGAACATAAAGGTTGTAAGTTACATCGTGTCACAATGTCAAGTGTTAGACACAACTGGCTATGCATACCATTTATTGAAATATTGTTTATCATATGGAAAATTCTTCACTGGCAAAGTTGTTAAAAGAAATAATACACATTACACAATGTAGGAGCAATAGTTAGCATCAGGCCAGAATTACTTGCCATTGTAGAAATATTGCTAGTCTACTAAGTGAGAAAGTGTAGCGAACCATCTGTAAAGGCTCTCTGCCCACAAGCGTTGCTCTCCTGCTCTTTCCTCCAGCATAAGAATCACATGGATTGCTGAGACCGTGATTAAAAAAGATGTCCTACCAAATATACACTCCAGGTCTTCAGACTATCAGAAAAAGTACACTGTGGCCTCAAGGCTGAGAGTCGATTGAGATTACACCGTTTTTCCTGAGAATGTCAGTGCTATCTCCTGAGAATGACCTTCTGCCTTGTTGTCCCATGCCTGAGATGTGTATAAATTGAACTGATGAATAAAGTTAGGGAGTAGTGAGGTATTGGCTGCAGGCCCTCCGGAGCCTATCCTGTGTTTCTGACTATGTCTTGCCTCAGTTTCTTATTTCTGTTCTTTTGTTTCTCAGTCCTCACTCCCTGATCTAGGATCTGTTTGATATTGTCCAGAGCAGGCTCTGGCAAGTGGCACCTGAACAGGGACTCCTAGATATGGGGGATTCAATGAAGGACATCACAGGGGAAAAGTGAGCTCATGTAAAATAAAAAGGTAAGAGTGTGGTGATACTCTCTCAAGAGTCAAAATGGGCCAAAGTAACCATCGCTTGCTGTTTGTACATATGCTCAAAAATATGCTCCAGGCCCGAGGAATAAAGATAAATCAGCAATAGTTGCTTAAAATTTTAGAATTTATAGAAAGTGTTTGCCCATGATTTCCTGAAGAAGGAACAGTAATCTTAGAAACTTAGAAAAACGTAGGATCATTATGATGCTTTTAGACCTCAGAAGGTTCCTGTAAATACTTTTAGTTTGTGGTCTTTAGTTAGAGATAGTTTAGACTCCAGACATGAAAGAAAAAAGTTAAACCAACATTTCTAGGGATGCTGCAATGCTCGGGAAAATGAAACTAAGCCTTCTGCCCTGACACCCAAGCCTGTATAAATTCAGGCAGCAGAGAAATTAGTACAAGGACAAGTGATACTGGTCACAAAGTTCCTTCTAACTTTCCCTGAAATCTGTTCAGCTGTATATTGTCAAAGTCTCAAGACTGTGTCATTTTGTCTTGCCTGTCAGACTGTCTTATGGTTGTCATGTCAAATTTTGTTTCTGTGTTTGTAAATTTGTTTAATTGTTTAAATGTTGTTTTATCTTTTATATTCTGAGAAAAAGGCCAACCTTCACCTTCTGACCATTTTTCTAAGTTATTTAAAAAATTCTCAAAAAAAGAGACAACAAAAACTGATAAAACTAGTTCTATCCTTGGAGCCAGATAGTTACTGCTCGGAGTTTCCTGCCCAGATCAAACTGGCAGCAAGCCTAAGGCTGCCAAAACACTTAATGATGTGCTCTGAGGTCTGGCACACCCAAAAGCCACAACATTCTGAGTACAACGTTACTACGCACAAGGGGAAGAAATAGGTGGCTAAATAATGAGAGCTTATGTGCTGGTTCCACTTAAAGACACCAAATTGTTAACATTGGTAAAATTTGATTTTATCTTATAAAAATTATGGTTATGCTCTATGACTTCACTATTTAAAAAACTATGATATATTATTAACCTATAATAATAAAGGTATTTTATTAATAGCCTATGCACATTTACAACATGCATTAAAAAACATGGATTGATTATTGCTCAAAAAAAAAAAAACTCAACATCAATTCAAGTGGTTAAATTAAGGGCTGTGACATCTGTCTTTGAAATGTGTAATGCTTCTTTTAGCTGATATACCAATAGTCAATATGTAGTTCAAACCTTACTGATTTTAGAAACAATTCCATATTTCAAGACTACTAATATTCAAATACGATTATTGGTCTCTCAGATATAGAGATGCTTACATACAGGCGTTCATCCTTGTTATATAAGTTACACTCCAGATCATTTTGGATTGCCTGGTCCTTTAACAAAAGGAAATGATATGGCAGATCAAGCTACTAGATGAGTATATTTTACTCAGATTAAACTTACTAAAAAATCTCATGCTTTATATCATCAAAATAGTCAAAGTTAAAAAAAGAACAGTTTCATATTACTCAAGAGGCTGTTAGACAAATTGTCAAATAATGTTCTATTTGCCTGCAATTTCATAATGTTCCTCAATATGGAATAAATCCTAGGGGTTTGATTCCTAATCAATTATCACAAATAGATGTAACCCATATACCAGAAAATTAAAATATGTACATGTTACAATAGATACTTATTCAAGATTTATTATGGCTACTGCACAAACCAGAAAAGCAACCAAACATTTTTTTCTCATTGCCTAAAGTGTGTTTCTACACTTTGTATACCTGCTACTGTATAAACAGATAATGGTACAGGGTATACAAGGGTATACAAGCCAAAAGTTTCAACACTTCTGTGCTCAATTCTGAATTACTCATAAAACTAAAATTCCTTAAAATCTCCAGGGCCAGGAGATTGTGAGATGTGTTCATGGCACTTTAAAAATTCGACTCCATAAATTTAAAAAGGGGAATTATACTGCTCTTCTCCACATAATAGTTTAAATCCTGCTCTTTTTATTTTAAATTTCTTAACTGTGGATGCCCTTGGTCATTTTGCTGTAGGACGGTTATGGCATCCTAAAACTCAGAATAGCTATGCTCTGGTTAAGTGGAAGCATCCTTTTACAGGGGATTGGCATGGCTCAGAGTCAGTGTTAATTTGGGGAAGAGGGCATGTTTGTGGTTTCCCACAGAATGCTGAGAATGCCAGATGGTTGCCTGAAAGGTTGGTGGCTGATGCTATGGATGATGGGGACAATGTGTCAGATGATACAGGCTGATGGAGAGCTATAGTGGACCTACAGTCCAGATCCTCCACTTTACATCCTACAGTTTGGGAAGGATGAGAAATCATGGTACTGGTGAGTGATATGTGCTTGCTTGGACGTCCTGCCCTAACAGTCAAATACACAACAATCATCAAGATTTAATTATTCAGGTTTTGGAAAAGAGTTACCCATCTGTTTTGCAAAAAATACTTCTCCACCTGATTGTGTTGAAGTGTATAACCATAGTCTTATTGGACTTGGAGGAATGTATACCAATGCTGATCTGCTACTTCCCAAAGGTAATTTAGTTGAGGGAAAGATATCTCTGCAAAAATTTTTACCATGTGGACCAGAGACGTGATATAGCCACAAAACTTTATTATGGAGAAGATGTCTAGGGGACAAACAATTATAATATGATATGACTAAAAGCAACAGATTTCTATTGGACTGGTCAGGTAATCAAATAGGGGGTACTGAAGAATCACCTCATATGAATTAAGACAATTGGAAAAAAGGAACATCAGCTGGACTGTGGTAGGCAAATTCAGGACATCCTTAGACATGTATATGGAAACTTGCTGTGGCCATGGGCTTGGTAAGAGACCAAGAAAAGGACTCTTATGGGAACAACAGTGCTGGATGCCCTCTATGGGGAATTGTTAAAGCATGTGTCAACCCACCTTATGTTTTGTTATTGGGAGGTTTAACAATTACTTTTGTTGATGAGCTGTACTAACTGTTCAGTTACTAATTGTGTTTCTGAGGTGTCTAATGACACTCAAATTATGGCATTTCAACAGCCTTCCTTTGTTATGGTCCCAGTTAATGTTTCAGGATCTTGGTATAATGAAAAGGGTTTACAAGTTTTGGAAGAACTAAGAAATGCTTTAAGTAGATAATGGAAAATGATAGGATTGATTATAGCTGGGATTTCTGCTTTAATTACTCTTATAGCTACTGCCACCACTGCTACAATTGCTTTGCCTAAAAAAGTGCAAACTGCTTCTTTTGTAAAGCACTTATCTAGAAATGTCTCTTTGGCACTTGGAAATCAAGAAGACACTGATGTTAAGCTAGAAGATCAGATAGATACATTGTTTGAGATGGTGCAATTTTTAAATTAATTTATTCATATTACATCTCAATTGTTATCCCATCTCTTGTATCCACCCATTCCCCCCTCCTTTACACTTTCACCCTGTTCCTCTCCGCTATGACTATGACTGAGGGGACCTCCTCCCCCTGTATATGCTCATAGGGTATCAAGTCCTTTTTAAAAGATGAAGTTCTAGAATAAAAGTTAGAGCTTATTTAAATTTTCACGCAGACTATGATTGGATTTGTGTTACTTCTAAAGTGTATAATAAGAGTGTATATAATTAGAGTTTAGTTAAAACTCACAAAGAGTATAGGAAAATACAAATGTTTCTATTGACCTGATATGGTTGCATCAAAAAATTCTTAAACTTAAAAAAATTTAAACCACTCAAATTTGACATGGGTAAAGCAGCAAAAGATATTCTAAATAGATTAAAGGTCACTTTTCCTTCTTGGTCATCTTTTACCTGCTTTTAGGAGAGAGGTTATTTCTTGAACATATGTGTTTTACTTGACATCTGTAAATTATCGATTTTGGTCAAAACAATGGTCAACTCCTTCTGGAAAGTTTGAGCTGTCAAACTGTGAGCATTGCTATAATCCCTCTGCAGAGGCCGGTTTGATGGGTTTGATCCATTAGGGTTAGGTCAACCTATGACAGGTCATGAATGATGGAATTCATGTAGCAATGATAGGTAAGACCTATACCCTGAATAGGGCAACTGCAGACAGTCACAGTCATTCTGTGGCTTAGCTAGAAGGCTATGGCTTTTTTTATTATTATTAAAAAGGGGGAACTGTCAGGAGCCATTTGTAAAGGCTCTCTGTCCATAAGCATTCTTTTCATGTTCTCTGTTCCAGCATAAGAATCACATGGATTTCTGAGACCTTGATTAAAAAAGATGTTCTGCCAAGTATACACTTCAGATCTTCAGACTATCAGAAAAAGTACACTGTGGCCTCAAGGCTGAGAGTCGATTGAGATTACACCACTTTTCCTATGAGAATGTCAGCATTATCTTCTAAGAGCTTGTTGTCCTATGCCTGAGATGTGTATAAATTGAACTGGTGAATAAAGTTAAGGGGTCATCTGGTGTTGACTGCAGGCCCTCTGGAACCTATCCTGTGTTTCTGACTATGTCTTGCCTCAGTTTCTTATTTCTGTTCTTATATTTCTCAATCCTCACTCCCTGATTTAGGATCTGTTTGATATTGTCCAGAGCAGGTTCTGGTAAAAAGGTAACAGGACAACATATTCATTATTATTTTATTCATATTAAGAGAAAAATAAGACTGGGAACATTCATGCATACATATGTGTATTTATTTGCTTACCTAAATATATTTTAATGCTGAATGAGTAGCACAGTTGTTGCTATGGGAGGTAGAGAAAATGAAAGAGGAGTGTTATTTTAAAATATTTTATTATTTTATTTTATGTATATGTGTGTTTTTCTTACATGCATGTTCATGTGCCACACTCCTGCAGAAGCCAGAAAAGGACATTGGATTGGAACTGGAGTTATAGACAGTTGTGAGCTGGCATCTCGGTGCTGGGGATAGAACTAGGGTCCTCTGGGAGAGCAGCCAGTCCTGTTAATGGTGGAGTCATCTCTCCAGCCCAACAAGTGCCACTTTTATCTCCTATCTACACTGAAAGGAAGATCATCCAAGGAAGAGCAAGCAGCGAGTTGGCTGCCTGCAACAGCTGTCTCTGCTTGCCGTCACCCCACTCTGCATGCAGCAAGGCAAATTTGTAAACAAGCATGCTTGAATGGTCCTTCATTTTCACTTGCACCTCCTGATTACATTGTGTGCTCTATAGTTCCCGGATGAAAAATTTGGGTAGTAAAAATGGAAAAAGAAAACTTGAATACATTTTCTGTTGCCTACACCAACTTCCCCTAATCCTCTGCAGCAAACTCCTTAGCAACAGCAGAGGCTCCTGCCATCTCACTGCTGATTTCAAACTGGAGGTCTTCCTGCTGACCTTCCCTCTGCTTTTTTGTTTTTTCTCTGCAGTGCTACTGAGGGAGCCTAGGGCCTTGCTCATGTTAGACTTGTTTTGCATTTAGTGTGTCCCCAGATATTGGGCCCTCTTGATCCTTGGAAAATTCAACTAGCTCTTTTAACTTATGTATGTAACTCCCTTCCCGGTTCCTTTCTAGTTTGGTATGTCAGTGAGGGCAGTCCCCAAGTTTCCTTCAGGAATCCACCAGAAAAAGCCAAATGAGAATGAGGTGGCAGGCTGGAGCCTAAGAATGAGGAAAATGGTGGCCCACTTCAGGCCCAGGGAGCAGGTCTCTGGAATGACTCAACCTTCAAACCCTGTGGAGCCTATCAAACACTGGAATGGTCTATACTCCCTCACCATGCTAGGAAGATCTTTTCACATCTCCCAATCCTGAGGAGACAAAAGGCACCCAAAATGAAGAGGGCTGTGCCACACAAGCATTCTACTCAGATATTTCAAACAGATGACATTGGAAAGAGCAACCAGAGGTCACTCAGTGAAGTGAATGTCATGAGGTCTGCAATTATGTTGATGGAGGATTTAAGTAGATGAAAAATGATTACTCGGTGTTGTTTTAAACACACACACACACACACACACACACACACACACACACACACACACACACACACACACCCCAAAAAAATTTGGGTCAAGCACAGTGGTGTACACCTTAAATCTTAGCAATCTAGAAACAGAGGCAGGTGATTTTTGTGAGTTTGACTATCTGAGTAACTGAATATCCAAATGGTGGGTATGTAAAATGACTTTATCTCATTTGTAGTTGAGAAAGTGTAAATTAAAACAGAATGACTACAATGATGAAAGACTAACAATAAAAATACCAATGTGTGTGGCAGTGCAGGCAGGCTATATTTAAACAAATCTTTGACACTATAAGCAGTATTTGAATATTTACATACTTTATGATCAGGGAAATTTGCTGTTTTATATACTGAAGAGAAATGTTTGAGAAGAGAAACGGGCACAGGTATTTATGGAAGTTCTATTTACAGTGGTCAATCATTGAGGCAATCAAGCACCAACTCAGCAAGGGAGTGGACACTAACCATAAAGATAATAAGCCACAGTTCTGTGCAGGCTCATGAACGAACCTCATTAATACTGTTGGGGTCACTGATGGAGTCAATGCATGTGAAGTTTAAGACAGATGGATTAATCTTTGGGTTTGGAAGTCTGGGGGAGCAGTGAGGAGCTAGTCTTTAGAAGGGGCCTCAAGGAGAGTTTGGAGCAGTGGTTGTTATTATTATTTAGCTTAGCTTACAGCCTGGGTAGTGGCTCTTGGGTGTGTGACTTAATTTGGATGTTGAGTGTCTCTTTATTTGTGTTAAGGGGTTGGCCTTGGTTGTACTCGGAAGGGGGAGGATCCTTAGGAGGTTCGTACATGTTGGAGTCAAGTCATCAATGCGGATTGGAGGACTCCAGTGTCTTTCCCTCTGCTTCCTGACTGATAAAGATTTCTCCCTACATCCTCCTACCATGATGTATCACTTCTCCCAAAGCCCCAAGCGATGGGGTCAAAGCATGAATGGAAGCCAAGCTTTTCTCTTTATTTGTTTGTTGTATTGGTATTACACTTCCTCTTCATTTTGCCCTGGAACTCTCTTTCACAAGATAAAACTGTGCAGTGGGGTTTAGTTTTTTGGTCAGTCAGTGAATAAATTGTTTTGTGTTGGGGCTGTATAAATTTCAGGAAAAAGCAGTGGCACACGCCTGTAATCCCAGCTTGAGGAGGCAGAGGCAGGTAGATCACTGTGAATTCAAGGGCAGCATGGTCTACAAAGCAAGTCTAGGACAGCCAGGTCTACACATAGAAACCCTATCTGGAAACCCCTTTTGAAAATGGCAAATGCAAACATTGCAAGAAGAGAGCCATGTCCCATCTTCTCTATGCCACTTAACAATAACCCTCAGACCATTTATGCCATTTGTTTTGGGATAAAACAAATGCTCTTTTATAAAGAAAGGTTTTAGGCTGATAGCAAAAAATAATGTGAAACTACAGCCATTTCTCTCGTATTACCTGTCCCTGCACTTTCTCTCAACACACCCCATCCACATGACCTGCTTTTGAAGGTCAAGAAGCCGACAGCAGCACAGAATCACCCAGAATCCAGTTCACACTGGAGTCCACTGACCCGACCCGCGGGTCCAGTTATTCGGGGGGGGGGGTCTCTTGGCTCCCAACAGTCCACTCTTAGTGGTGCTCCTTCTGTGGTTTACACATATGCATGGTGACACAGGAATACCTGATTACATGGGCTAGCCAGAGAAAAGGAACAAAGAATAAAGGGATCTGCAAGCAGCTACTGCCACGTAGAATATAACCTTCTGAATAGAGCCCAGATCTGAGCTCAGACACCATTACATCCCTGAAGACCCAAGCTGATGTGGGCAGGAGATGGAGGGTCCATGGTCCACCTGAAGAAGCAGGCACGTCAGTGTCAGGTCTGAGAGCATGTGGCTCTGCTTTAAGGATTTCCTTTAGTTTGACCTGCATACTAGTAATGACCTAACGAAGGGTAAGGGAGAGAGATAGGCAGGGAGAGCTGCAGTGCTGTAGCTGCCTGGGATTTCCAGTCAGGCCAGCTGGTCTCAGAGCTCACATGTTATTTATTTATTTATTTTAATTTATTCACTTTACATTCCCGATTGTAGCTCCCTCCCTCGTTGCCTCCCGGTCTGTCCCTCCCTCCTTCCCCCTCTTCTAGTCCTCAGAAAGGGGAGCCCTCCTCCCCTAACATCTGACTTCAGCCTATCAAGTCTCTTCTGGACTGCCTGTATCCTCTTCCTTTATGGTCTGGCAAGGCCACCCTGCCAAGGGGAAGTAATCAACGTGTGGGCACCAGAGTCCATGCCAGTAGTTCCTACTCCCCATATTATGAAACCCACAAGGAGACTGTGCTGCCTATCAACTACATTTGAGAAGAGGGTCTAAGTCCTCACTATGTGTGGTCCTTGCTTGGTGCATCAGTCTCTGCAGCACACACCCTCCTCCTCCCGGATTTGTTGGTCTTCTTGTGGAGCTCTTGACAACTCCAGGTCTTTCTATTTTTCCAACTGTTCCAGAAGACTCCCAGCACTCCACCTCAAAGTTTTGCTTTGAGTCTCAGCATCTGCTTGGATCCCCTGCTGGGTGGAGTCTTTCAGAGGACCTCTAGGGTAGGCTCCAGTTCTGTTCCTTCTCTTCAGCCACTTCTGGTGCCTTTTCTATTTGCCCATCTGAATGAGAATTAAGCATTCTCCCCAGGGCCCTCCTTGTTATTTAGTTTCTTTAGGTCTGTGTACTGTAGTGTGGTTATCTTGTATTACGTGGCTGATATCCACTTATAAGTGAGTATATACCATGCGTGTCTTTCTGGGCCTGGGTTACCTCACTCAAAGCAATTGTTGTGTACTAAGTCACAACCTAATGAAGGACCAGGGAGGAAGTTAGTGAGGGAGAGCTGCAGTCCTGTAACTGCTTGGAATGCCCTCACAGGCCAGCTGATCTCAGAGCTCACCTGTGATTAACTCCTCAAGGAACCATAAGAATCTCAGGCAGCAGGTGGAGTTGTAGGAAGGCTGCTGAGTAGGAATGACCAGAAGGAAAGGCCCCCCCCCCCCCCCCGGAAGGATCAGAATGGAGCAGCATCGCCCTCTGCAGGTAATGTGATCTCCCTAACTCTCTTTCTGCTCTGTTCATCCCTCCCCTGAGCAGCTTCAGAACACTTTCCGGGTTCCTGTCTCAGTGCCAGTCAGTGAGGCTCCCATCACAGACATCAGGTGGTCCTTGACACAGGAGACAAGTGATGAAATGGTGTGGCAGACAGCTAATACTGTCTGTTAATGGTTTGTTAACCCCATTTACATAGTGCTCCCATGGAGGAAAGAAAGGCTTACTTGGGGTTGCTTCATTTGAAAAATAACTTGTCCAACCATACCCTGTGCTGTTTTCTCAGTCATTTCATAGTGCAAGCATACATACATACATATTGCATTCTCCTAGGATAATGAATGTGAGGAAGGCAGAAGGCAGTGCCCCCTCACTTCTGGATAGTGTAGGTTGGATTCTTGCTTCCAGGGGTTCAAACGCTCTCCTCCAGGGGGAGAGAATTAACTGATTAAAAAAAAATTAACATCACATCTTTTGAACCTAAAGCTGTGTTTTGTTTTGCTTTTGCTTTGCTTCACAGCTTGTCTTGATGTAGCTATTATCTCAGACTGACCTGGGATTTACCAGGTGCCGAAAAACTTGTGCCACTCTGGTCTCATTCTCCCAAGGCTAGGATTACAGGTATGTGACAACACATACTTGTGGAACCAATTGCCAGAAATAAAGACATAGGGCATCATTTTAAAAAATCTAAGCTTAACATCTTGTTGGAAACACCTGCTGATATGGGGTTGGCTTTTCCAAGGGAGGCAACAGTCCCTGGCTGAATGATGCTGGACACTTGTAACATAGCTGCCCCTCGCCCCCAGCCTCTGTTTCTGATGCCAATCTCCGGGGCCAGCAGCTGTTCCTCACTTCTTTCCTTGTGTACGTCACCTCTATTCATTGCCTCTCACTCAAAATGCAGAGCTCCCAGTGAAAAATTTTTTGCCGAGTGAAAAATTTAGGTTCTGGATCAGAAGGGTCTGTGGGAAAAATGATTCTTAAGGTGTCTGTGACATCTGAGCTGATCAAGAGAAGTAGGGTGTCTCTCAAAGTCTCGATAGGGCTAGACTTTTGGGATTGGCTCCGGGGTCAGCAGGGCTAGCTTCCTTATGAGGCAGACCACACAGGCTAGAATAGGGGATGCTCTGTGGGAACCCAGTGGGCTGCTCAGCCTCTATGGTCTTGAAATATGACCTGAGATTTTGAAGGGCACAAGACAAGGGCTGGTGAGGGTGCTGAGAAAGTGAGTGGATGGGTGCTGCTGCCTGCAGCGTCAGCTAGAAAATTGACAATGTATGTCATATTTTTGATATCTCAATGCTGCCTCCAACACCTTTGTTAATGTGAAATATTCATCCGCCCCTTGTGTTTTGAGAATTCATATCACAGAACAGCAGCACACCCTTTTGGATTGTGCGGTGGCCAAATGAATTTATTTATCCACTTCATTCACTCATTCATTTGCCATAGGAGAATCTGGTATGATCACGGTGAAGGTTGTGCAGTGGTGAAGAAAACACAGTCTCAAGATCTTCCTGTTCTTTCTGGAGTCCTGGACAGGAGATGATGAACTAGGGTCTAAGGGATATTGACTGGGAACAAAAAGTTTAGGTCTTTATTCTCCTGCCTGTTTCAACTCCTGAGCAAACGTAGACCAAGCACATAACCACTCTGGCCTTCACTTTCTGTAGGTATAAAACAGGGTTAAATTGCCTTTGCACCTAATTTTTGCTCCATTGCGTTTACTTATTTAAGAGTTCACATAGAAATAAAGAGTTAAATAAAAATGTTTTGTAGCTTGGGTCAGGGGAGGGAAAGAGGCCAGTGATTATCCTGTCCTAGCAGGTGACAGCACTGTCTCTAAATCTTGCCTTTACTGTGACCACCCACAGACAAACGACATCCAGTTCTTACAAGAACATTGTGCAGTTGGGGTAATGGGTTTATTATATTTATATACAAATAAGCATTTGTTGGCGTTTTTGTCAAGAGTAAGGGATGAGGTAACAGAAACGATTTCAGCATGATAACAAGACAGCTGCAACAGACCAACACTGAGCTTCGGGACTCAAAAGACCACAGCTTTCAGGCAGTGTAATTATCCAGCCCACGGGGGCAACTATACAGCAGGAGGGGCACGTGACAAACACCACTGATGAGGCAGTTGCTCACCGGGGATGGAGCAGGCTGGTGGGGGCCTGGGGTCACTGCTGGGAAAGGGCTTCAAAACCGCATAAATCCCCCATATCTTTTTTCTATCTCGGGGACTTCTTTGGAGTAACTTTCACCCTCTTCATCGGACGGCAGAGACTCAGCGAAGCGCTTCAGGAACCCTCCATATCTCTTCTGGTAGTCCATCCACCACTCTGGGCGGCCCACCCTTCTCATGAATCCCCCATAGCGCTTCTGCAGCTCTTTGGCTTCATCTTCCAGTTGGGGGCTTCTTTTGAGGCCTCTCATGAAACCCCCGTACCTCTTGCTCATGTTGTCATCATCGTTGTCAGTGCTCTCCTGGTGGTGGCCCTCTCTTGCAAGGTTGTCTCCTGTTCCCAGGAGCTCTTTCAGCAGGTTGGAGGAGTTGGCCAGAGTGTCGCCCTCATCCGCATCCTTCTTCATGAAGCCACCATACCTCTTGGCAAGAGACTCACCTCCATTCGCTTCTTCTTCTGGTTCCACGGGATAAAGCTCATCCATCTTCTTCATGAAGCCTCCGTACCTTTTCATGAACCCTCCGTACTTCTTGGCCAGCAAGTGGCCCTCCTCCTGTTTGCTGTTGTCTTTGAACATGTCGATGCTATCCCAAGGGAACTCGGGCTTGGACACCTGCAGGAGATCCTTGCAGGTCTCCCAGATTTTGACAGAAGGCAGCTGTCCCTCACATTCTAGCGTGCAGGCCTGCAAAGAGAAGGAGATGAGTGGTTAAAAGAGACCCTTCTGAAGCAATAGGGGACCATAATTATCTGCTTTAGTACCCACACTGCCACAGAGAAAGGGCATCTCCTCTCTCTCATAGCTTTCTCTAAAACTGAGATAGCAATGAACCAGAAGGACTGGGAAAAAAGAAGAGAGTTAAGAGAGTCTTGTTAGAGATCTTGTTGTACGTGCTGTGCCAGCCCAGTGTTTCACGAGATGCATCCTCAATTCTAACTCAAGTGGCTGCCTTCGGAACCCAATCTCACAGAATAGTTTCCTGCTGCAGAGGCCTTCTTGTTTAAGGCTTTTTGATCCCCAAGGGAGAAATTGCTACATACCCAATTAGGGATATTTCCTAAAGATTCCCTCCACGTCTTTGTCTTGGAGAGATAATCTTTATTATAAGATGTGTGAGATTTACTAATGGGTGCTCATATCATGGTCTTACTCACTCTCCCTGCAAAAACTTTCAACCTTTAAAGGAAAAAATACCTACAATTTCAAAATAAGGTTAAAGAGAAAGACATTCAAAACACTATAACACACTTATGTGTTATGAATTATTTGGATCCTGATATAACGCTCGGTTTAAACTTTGACCTTTGCTTTTTATCCTGGCTAATTAAAACAGATTTAATCATTTTGAACCAGATGCTACAAATTACCTGGATGCAAATGCACAGACTATTCATATTAGTTTCTTAAGATTAAGCCATTGATGTACAAAGCAGTTTTTTCAAATAAGTCATATTCCTTAATAATGAAGGAATTAGCAGCATATAATGCCCATTTTCTCATTATAGAGTAATTAAACTCAGTCCATGGTAAGCTTTAAGCTATACATCTTAAATGACTCTGTTCAGACTATATTTTTATATTCAGTTGTTCACCAATAGTAAAACAACACAAATATTAGATAACCTTACAAAATCCTATGATGTTTCTAAACATTTCAGGGGGCATCAGAACTTTCTAAAATCTACTTACAGATTCCAGGTTACAGACATTTGATTTATACAGGAAATCCAGACCCTTTTTTAGCATTTAAAAATTGGTGTGTTCGTATGAAACACACATTTTCACAAAAAGTCTTTTATTTACGCAACAAAATCTGCAAACATAGTCAACCAGCTCTTAATGGTTATTTTAGTTTTGTGTATAAGAAAATAATTAAATTTATATGAATATGGAAAGGCTAAAGAGAAGCTAATTAAAATAATTCCATTTTATTCTTGAAAGTTTATGATTAAAGATTCAAAAGATTATTTTTAAAAAGCTTAAGATGTCAAAATGGCTATAGATTTTCACTCTAGATATGTATTTTATGAACCATTTGCCAAAAATTAATGTCATTCATGAAGTTTTAGCTGTTGCACACTGAGTTCTGTGGTGGAGAGCACACTGGATGGTGACTTCTGACAGCTGTCAAGGTATGCCTTCTCCTCTCGGGACCAATTACACTACCTCATGGTAGAACTTGGTAAATGTTTACTGACTTACTGTACATACCTTTGGCTGGGCAACCTCATTTTGCCCAGGAGTTCTAGCTAACATTCCAGAACTCCTGTCATTTTAACAGTATTTGAGCATTAACTAAATCTGTCACTGAGAAAATAGCAAAACCAAATGCATGCTACAATGAAAGACAAACCACTCATTCAAAACTCTTCCAAAAAAAAATTTTTTTTATTCCATGCTGGCTTGTCCCTAACCTGTTATCCTGTTTCTGCGCCCCATCATCTGCATCAAAGATAAGATCAGAGAGCTACAACAGTGACTTAACTCAGGGAAAGCCCCCGGGAAAGGGCAGCAACCCCTCTAACCCCTGCAAGCCTGTTAAATGATGATTGGCAACTGAGTAAAGGTGGAGAAACCAGCACTTCCTTGGCCATCTGGAAGCTTGTTCCCATACATGGATCTCCACTTACGCTCCCCAGCAACAGGAAAGGAGAAGGAGCATTGTTACTCCATTTTGTGAACTGAACAGTTGACCGAGATTTTCTTGACAAGGTATCGTTAAATGTCAGTTATATGTGAGTTCCTGAGTCATATGATTTAGTCGATCTGCTATTATTTGAGGTCAAATTATAACTTATGAATCCAACCACCATTACACAGATGACAGAGAACCTTAAGCTACATGTTGAGAGATCTGTGCTCGGCAGGCATGGAGTATAACTAAAATGCCTGTGACTACTAATAAATAAATAAGTAAATAAATTCCCGTGGCTATGCCCCAGAATTCAGGGGCCAGACAGTGAACTTCAGCTTAGTATGCTTTGAATCTCCCGTGGGTACAGCCCATTATTCACAAGGTTGATTCTGGTGTTGCACTCACTCAATTTTTAGGGAAACCTGATAAGCCCGTGACTGTAGGAGACAGAAGAATGCTGAGTGAGATTACTGCTCCTAGTTAAGATGGGACAAATTTTCCCTCACAATTCCAATACACAGTGCTCTTCTAGCCTAGCTAGTCTATATAAACCAAAATAGACCATGTAATCAAACGAATCAAACAAGCATCTAACTGGAAATATCGGCTTAGATTTTGGGATGCCCTTGTTTCTTCTCCATTTTTCAAGCATTCCAAAATCGTGGAGCTTTCTCAAAGTGTAAACCGAGTCTCCTTTGCACTATCAAGGAATTTCAGACAGGGCAAGCGAGCGATCGTTGAGACAGTAAAAAGGAAGCCTTTGGTGTCTCAAATGTACAGATTCAGACCTAGTGGAACCTCACTCATGGTTGGAAAGCCCGTGGACCATGACGACGAGAACAGCCATTTTGTCTCCCTCAGTTCCTGTCATGGTCCACGGGCTTGCCAACCATGACAGGCTATCTTTGGAATGATACCAGATCTTTGGGCACCGGCCATTTCTCCTGTGACTTTCTCACAGCCAAATCAAAGTTTTAGCAGTTTTTACAGAAGTGCAGTCAAAACAAGGCAAAGGAGATTTCTGTTTTCCCTTGCTCGTGGGACTGTTAATGAATTCTTTCTGGCCTCTTCCGGTAATTCCCCTTATCCTTTTCCTATCCAGAGAGGAGGGACTCAAGGCTAAAAAAGCCCAAGAAGAGCAACGGGAGTGGGAGGAGTGGGGGCATAGGGGTGGGAGTGGGGCACTCGCATTAACAAAAATATTACATTCTTTGCAGGAAGGATGTTTGAAGGGCCACAGGCTTGGGTGTTAAAGTTGGGGTAACTGAAAGCCTAGATGAAGTACTATCCGAGGTACTGAAAATAACACTCCGTGGGGGTTGTGCACCTTCAGGGTCAAAACAAAACTGGTTTATGTGGAGATAGATACCTCAGCCCCTAGGCTGCTTCCAAAACTGGGAGACATCGCCTCAGGGATCAACATTTTGGAAGCGCCAGGTCACTTAGGTCAACAAAGTCTCCTGTTGCGCAGCACCTTCCAGCTCAAGTGACAGTTACACATCTGCTAGGCTGGCCACAAGAGCAGTCCCTTACCCGAATGCGAATTCAACTCACCAAGAAGTTGATGTCCCCGGGGCGCACCAGGCGGTAGCTGCATTTGGCGCAGTCCTGGCTGCATTCTGCCTGTACTGTAGCCAGGAGGCAAGACCCAAGCGCCACCAGCCAGGTGCAAAGTCTCAGGAACTGCGCCATGGGCTGTAGGAGAGAAGGACGTGCACGTGGGGACCTATTCGTCTCAGAAAAGGTTCTCTAGGAGGGAATCTTGCTGGGTGGGAGGTCGTAGAGCGAGACCCGCAGGGACCATTCTTCCTGAGGCCCGCCCACAACCCAACATCACCCGGGGTGATTCAGGGCTAACTCGGGGTCCCTAGTGGCTCCCGCTGTCTCGGGGCTGCCCTGGGTATTATGTCTTCCTGGAGGCGTCCTATCTTCTTCGGGGAGTCCTGCTCTTCTGTTGGCATCCTATTCTTCCGAGGGCGCCCTGTCTTCCCTGGACCATTCTGTCTTCCCCGGCGTCGGTTGTGTAGGGCAAGATTCTGGAGGGAACACTAGAAATCGCGGCTCGCGAGCGGGGGCTTGGGGAGTAGGACCCGGACACCCAAAGCAAAGAGGAACCTGGAAAGTTGGGCGAATGCATGCAATGAGGGAACAGGCGACGGTTGCCAAGGCGCGGACGACTCGGGGTAAAGTCACTTACGCTGCCTTTGTTTGGATGGAGCAGGCTACTGGAAGAGCGGGTCCCAGATGCCACTCTGCAAGAGAGAAAAGAAGGCAAGTGTGAGGCGGCTGCGTCGGGGAGCTCAGCAAGGCGCCCGGCAGATCGGGACCTCACCGTCGCTGGGCTGCAGGGCTCTGAGCGCCTGCCTAGCTGTCCAGAGGCTGGCGGCGGCCACAGCCACTTTATAATTAGCCCCAAACCGAAGGAGGCGCGAGCGCCCCAATCGCCGGCGGGCTGCAGCTGACGCAGGCCCTACGCCAGCCCTCGCCGACGCCTGGCGGGAGGGGACGTCCCCGCAGCACGCGGCCCCCGAGGGTGGCGGGCGCGAGTGGGCGCCTGAGGCTCCCCCCTCCGCGCAGTTAGAAACTCTGAGGAAGACACGAAGGGAAAACTGCTTTCCCTGCGTGAATCACTTCGGTGGCACCGTGGGTGGGGGTGTTTGAAAGGGCAGACGGACTTGGGTTGCTGTGAGAAGTTGGACACCTTCGGTGAACCGGACCTGTCCCTCACCTCCTCTTCAGGCATACTGCGGGCATACTGCATACACGAGTATCCGAAAGTCGTAGATTTTCACCCATCTGCCCTGACTTTCTTGCTGTCTAACAGCACACAGAAGGCACTCAATTAATGGTTACTGAAACCAATAATTGAAACTTTCTGGGAACCTTAAACCTTTTCCTTTAGATCAGTGAGAAGCCCAACCACAGAGGCAATACCTCCGGTGCAGAAAACAAAACACCGCCCCCCGCCCCGCCCCAACAAACAAACAACCTCAAACAAAACAAAACAAAAAGGTTGTGGAAAGCTTGTCCTCCAGGGTCCGCAGGAGGAATCAATCTCTGGCTACCTGGGAGGGCTTTAGTCCTGGACTTTATATCACCACCGTGCTATACAGGGTGTTATGGGGGAGACATATTTGTTGAGTAAGGGGGTGCTTGGGAGGTGTCGGTACCTCAAGAATGTGATGAGGAGGTAACCAAGAGGAAAACTGTCCTGGACACTATTGCTTGGGTTTTGCACATCTTGTCCACGGGGAGAGGCCTGGGGCCAGAAGGTGAGGTTGGCGCTTACAGAGCAGCCCACTACCCTCACTTCCCGGGACTGTAGATGGTCGCTAGTCAGGAATCTTAGATCGTACATTGTCTAAGCCTCAGACTTTCAGGTCTCATTTTTTATTTTTTTCTATTTGTAAAAGAGCAGCCGAGGTAACAAGCTATTATGCCAGCACTCAAGAGAGGAGGCACGGCTTAGGACAGAATCATCTGGAATAATGGATGAAATCACTTAACCTGTCTGGCCTCAAAAGCTGTTTTTATCCATCCATCATCTCTCTTCTTTTATCTGATATCCTTCTTCTTCTTCTTCTTCTTCTTCTTCTTCTTCTTCTTCTTCTTCTTCTTCTTCTCCTCCTCCTCCTCCTCCTCCTCCTCCTCCTCCTCCTCCTCCTAATTTATCTAATGTTTGTACCTATCTCTCACGTCTTGTGAGGCTATCACAAACAGTTCGAAAGCTCATAAAGAGAGGTTCTCTAGGCTTTGCTAGTCACAGGTATTTGCAAGAGATCCACCACCATTTCAAATATCACAGCTCCTGCCTCCACGGAGCTCCTTCCTTCTCAATCTGAAATGCGTCTCCCATTTTGGCCGCTAGAGGGCAGCGCTCTCCTGCGTTGGTGGAGCACACCAAGGACTAGGACTGCACTATTCCAGCAGGACAGGACACTCTGTGCTTGCTTGCTGCGGACACTTCACCGAGTGCACCAGGGGATGCACCAGTGTGCCTGTTTTTCTCATGGCCGAGAAAGTCTTGTACCTGGACCAGGAAAACAGAGTGCTTGTGAGATACAGGCCAGTTTTGTCGTCTTTCTTTCTTTCTTTTTTCTTTTTTCTTTTCTTTCTTTTTTTTTTTTTTAAAAGGCTCTTCCTACCAGGGTTTGGATGACTTTTGTTCTGTCCTGCTTCTTCTGTTTATCTTCGCTTAAAGAGTTTTCCCTCTCATTGCCCAGACACTGTAAAAGAGACTGCGGTATTGTGAAACACACTGAACAGTAGTCTTACATAAAATAAAGGCACCTTTCTAAATCGGGGCATCTGAGATGGCTTCCAAGCTTTAAATAGATGTCTGGTGGCAAGTGTGTGTGTGTGTGAGTGTGTGTGAGTGTGTGTGTGGTGTGTAAGAGAGCCAGAGCAAAGAGTGGGAAGGGAGATAGCAAAGCTGTGTGATGCTTCCCAGTGGTTCTTAGTCCTGGGTTTTGTAGGGCACTCTGGGACCCTGGAAAGGCAGAAGAAGCTTAAGTCTTGTCAGGACCTTAGCAACAAGATGCTTGAGACTCCAGTTCTGTAGGTGGAGAGCTGCAGCACAGAACACCCAAGAGCTCAGCACTGGCATTGATTGGCAGATGAGGTGCCTCTGGCTCTCTAGGCACGTTTCCTCCTGCATCTCTTGAAGGCCTACTTCGCTTCTCTTGGAATGATTTACTCCGAGTTTCTCGAAAGGCTGACTTTTCTCAGTGGCTTAAAAAAAAAATGTCACAAGAGCAACAACAAATGAGGAAGGTCCCCAGAAGTCTCCAGGCCTGTGCAGTAGGTTACAGGCATTAATTAATGAGTGCCAACTGGCTGATGGCACGAATGAACCGCTGGTAGGTTAAGCTTGTTTGTGAATCAACTGAGGGAGATTCTCTACCCACCATACCCTCCGTCCCCCTGGGAATAGAAGGCACATGCTCCTGTATTCATATCTTTAGATTTGAACCGTAGTAATGACTGATTTAGGATCCAAATCTTTGTTGTGACCTTTTAAATATGTGCGGTAGATCTTGTAGCCGTATTCTGAGGAGAAGCCATTTCGGAAATCAGACCCTCAAACATGGAAGAGAATCTGTCTCAAAGATTCAGTGATTTCTGTTCTCAGGTCGCGATCAACTCGATCAAAGCCTTCCCTGTCTCTAATTCTAGGGTAACAAATATTAGCTCGGAGGCTAACGCAAATGACTTCTCATGGTGTTTTATCCAGCTCTTAGCTGTTCAGCCAGGTTTTTGAGAAGGAAGGGTTAAAGAAAAGTCCTGTAGGCATCTTCTTCCACCTTTTTCAGGATGACTTGCTACCCTCCTCCGCTCTCCTCCCTCACATCCAAGTGCCTGAGGTCACGAAAGAGTGCTTCCTCTTGGCTTCTCTTTAAGACAGCACTTGGGGAGCAGAAGTAGCACTACACCAGCATGGAAGCTTTATGCTCTAGCATGTCAAAGGTTTGGAGCTGTGTCAGAGCCAGGGAAATCCTGCTTATGTTCAGCTCTAATCTAAGGTGCATGCTTTGTAAAATGGGATTCTGTGAGTGGGGCAAATTAGCCCGTAGTATCTCGGTTGTGAGGGGATTCTTTTTGCTGTTGCAGAGCAGTTATAAAACAGAGCTAGCTTGATTATGAAGCTTTTCTGTCATCATATACCCCCATATTAAGGAACTCAGGTGCTGCTTTATTCTCATTTTCAAAATCCCAGAAGCAGATAAAACTCTTGAAGAAAAGGTAACCTGGAGTATGGTCCTGAGAGCAGTGCAGGAGAGGAGGAAAGAACGGGAACAGATGAAATCACCAAACATAGTGCTAATAGCTTATAAACTTAAAGGGAATGAAATTTTTTTTTCTTAAATTTGACCTAAATTTGATCTTTCAGACAAGGAAAAATATCATGTTTTGTATTAAGTAATACAATGTGTTAAATAAATCATACCACGACTCATTGGATCAACAGAAGAAATTGCTACGAATACAATCAGTATAGAATTTTTGGGGGCATCTTCATTTTCAATAGTGATGCTTAGAAAGGTAGTGAGGGCTTTAGTAATTAGAGCAGAGAAAGAGCGATGCTAAGATTTTGCATTGCCTCATTGGATAAAAACTTTATTTAGCAGTTTCACTTTGGTTTGCTCTTAGTCATTTTCAAAATTAAACTGCTAATTCTACCTGTGAGACTCTGCCAAGGAAGCAGTTTCCCTGGTGGAGCCTGTGTCAGAAGGGAAGTGAAAACCAGGCTTTGAGTACCCGTCAATTCACTGAAGTAAACACAATCCTTCTGGCTCAGGTGCTTCAGTGAATTTCTTCAGAAATGACACAAACACACAACAGAAGCTGCACAGACACACCACGCAGGCTGCATACAATAGATATCCTGTAGAGTTGTTCTGAAAAGTGTTTCTGACAGCCCTGGTTAAACTAAAGCGAAAACAAGTGCCATGAACCTGGGACAGGGATGGGTAGGAATGGAGACAGAGAGGTCCTAGGGACAGGAAAGAGGTAAGGGGGGGAGGGAGGGAGGGGGAAAAGGAAGGAGGGAGGGAAGGAAAAGTAATTAGAGTATATACGCGTGATTTGTTATGATATTAAACAACACAATTAACTTAAAGACATTCTTTTTAAATTAATAGTCATATTTGTATAGCTTCCCCACACCCTGGGTAAACTCTATCACACAGAAAGCTTTAGCTATAGGGACCCAGGACTCGTTACTATTCCTGGGCTCAGAAGGTGGAGGCAGGGATGTCCTCAGTTACATGAGGAGTCTCCTTCTCAAAGAGTTTTCATAAGATTTTATAGGGAGCATGTCCAGGCACCTACAGAGAGGACTTGTCAGCAGCCCAGCAAGGGGAAAAGCCAATAGTTCTTTTTTCAATGTGCCAATGAGGTGGAGTTGCAGGAGAAACCAGTGCCCTTTGATGGAGCTGGAGAGATCAAGAAGGCAAGAAGAGAACATAGAAGGACAAACAACCACCACCACAACAACCACAGTGACAACCACCACCACCACCACCACCACCACAACAACAACAACAATGCAAACAAAACACCACTTTCTGGAACGGAAACCCATGACACAAACCCCAGTGGAGACTAGTATTGCTGCCAGGCTGCCTATGGCACAAGTGGCAATTCCTGCAGCTACAGTATAGCCAAGGCTGCAACAGAAAACTCAGGGATCCAGACACATAGAGCCTTATACTCCTTTTAATTTCATCTCTAAGAGGCACAACATGGTTATCATAGAGGGTATGGGAAGAAAGTGTATGTTTCTGGTAAAGATAAACAGTTATGGAGCATTTTGCTTTCGTGCCTGCTCATCATAGAAGAAGCCAGATAACCAGAGCCTGGCTGACCTGTGGGGAAGAAAGCATCCAACTCTAGGCCACTCAAGCTGTTCTGTCCACTGGCAAGGAGCACTAAAGAAGAGCATATGTGAAGTCCACAGTCCAGAACACAGGCTTACTGAGTAACGGACTCACGAGCCTATAGACATCTGTTACGCGCACAGGATCAGTACCGGCCTATTGATATTGTTCCCTTCCTTCAGTGTCTCCTGTCTAACCATGAAGCTTTTAGTAAGAAAGATAAGGCAGGCTGAAAGGTGAAAGAACAGTTTGAAGAGACAAAGAAAGTGTTGCAATCACATTCCGACACACCAGGGATATTGGATTCATCAGACCAGGCATTTAAAAGAATTGTGACTTACATATGACACACAGGGAAAGGATTGTAATGGGTGACTAAGCAGCACCACATTAGAGGGAATGGATAAAGTAAGCAGACAGGCCAAACTTTATACAGAAGAAGAGCAAAACACCAGGGATCGAGCATGCTGTAACAGAGATGAAAGAGGTTTGATCACTTATTGTTGGACAGGATGTGGCTGAGGCAATAATCTCTAAGCTTGAAGATGTGTCAACAAAAGCTGCCCAAACTTAAAAAAAAAAAAAAAAAAAAAAAAAAAAAGAAAGAAAGAAAGAAAGGAAAAAAAGGTGTATTACAGTACTTTGGGGGTGTGATATATGGATAAAAGACTCAAAAGGAAAAGAAAGCAGTAACATACATGCCTGGAACACCAGCACTCTGGGTGCTGAGCCAGGAGAACCTCCATGAGTTCAAAGCCAATCTATACCAACTCCCAGACCAGCATGGATTTTGGAGTGAGATCTTGTCTGAAAAGACCTCCCCAGTCAGACAAACAAGCAAATAGACAACAAAATTCCCAAATCATCAGACACATACTTTGTGTCTAGGAAGCTCACAAAGCCTTGTGCCCGATGGGTGAGAACAGTGTGCATTTGGCTGTAATATTGTCAAACCGGAGGGCTTCACACATAATGCTGATTCCTGAAGGAGGGTGGGGAAGCTCAGGGGAGCAGGGGCTGAATTATGTATGACTTAAGATCAGAAATGGACGAGTGAGTGAGTGTCTGACCTGCTGGCCTGGCAGCACACATTAAGTACTGTGAAACTCTCATAGCTCTGAATTCTGCAATCCTCCAGAAGTAGAGGTTTTATGACAAACAAAACAAAACAAAACAAAACAAAACAAAGAAAAAACCCAAAGCAGGCATGTTGTTCCTAACAAATGCATGCAATGTTGAAAGTAGTTTTTAGAAAGAAAGAGTGATGCAAATCAGAAATCTGGTCCTAGAGAAAGAAAGGGAGTGAAAAAGGAATAAATGAAAGCAAAGCACACAAATTTGCTTTATTGTTCTCGATTGTCATAACAAATAGTCATTTGTTTAAAGTAACAGTATCAACAATGTGTCTGATTACATATGGGGTGTGTGTGTGTGTGTGTGTGTGTGTAAGAAATGACAGTGGCAATGGCAGTGACTATGCACGATACAGGAGGGATGACATTGGCATTATTTTGTTATTGTGAGATACTCATATGATGTTTTGTTGTGTTATTTGAAAGGGACTTGAATTAGATATAAACACATAGTGTAAATTTGAAAAAGAACTCATATGCTGGTAAAAAAAAGAACTAGAACCATGTGAAACACTTAAAATTGTAAAAGGCAGAAAAAAAAAAAAAGAAAGTCAAAGGAGGAACAAAGTACAATGGCAGAAAATCTAAACTTACAGAGATGCTAAGCAATAATACAGCAGTACCAACTCTTCTGTGAGCTAAGGTAAATGAAGCAATGAAAAAAAACACACTGTTTATCAGAATCTATTTTGGTTTTAAATACAGATACATATTTAAAGTAAGTTATGGATAAATGCAAATTATGCAAATACTAATCCAAAGAAAGTAGAAGCAACTATATTAATTTTAGCCAGAGTAGACTTTAGATTTAGAAGAGTTATCAAGGATTCCTTTGGGCACTGTACAATGATAATGCTAGTGTCACAGTTCCTGTAACCAAATACATGATATACAAATTAAGGGGAAGAATTATTTTGACCATGGTCTTAGAAGATTTACTTTATGCTTGCCTGCCCAACATACTTGGAGACCATCATGGTGGCAGGACTTTGTGGCAAAAGCTATTCTTTATTTTGGCCGACAAGAAGGAAAGAGAGATAGAGAAAGAGGCCCCCAAGGCCCTGCCCTTAATACCCACCCTCCCAGGCTAAGCCCTAGCTCCTTAGGAACAAGTCTGAGACTTTGGGGGACATTTCATTTTCAAAATGTAAAAAAGGATTAAGAAATAAAATCCACTCCCAATTTTCACAAACATTCTGAATATGTATGACCTTCAGCACACATGTAACAAAACCTGATATAACCCCAAGGAGAAGTAGATGGATCCACTATTAGAGCTAAACACTCAACATCCCCTTATCAAAAGCCAAGCCCAACATTCAGAAAATGAGGAAGGCTATGGTCATATTTGACAGCACAGTAAAATACCTTCATCCGCTGGACACATACGTTGGAACCCATCCAACAATAGAAGGCATTTTCTTCTCACAGTCATGCAAGACATCCACCAAGACACACCACAGCCTGGATGATGATCGCAAACATATACAATCACACAGACTCTAAAATGCCTCCTCTCAGGTCGTTATGGGATTGACTAGAAACCAGTAACGCAATGGTGGACAGAAACAGCAAATACACAAGTCAAAGAAGAAATCATAGACTTTTAAATTATTTTGAATCAACTACAATAAAAGCACAGCTACTAAAACCTAGGGGATATGGCAAAAGCAGTGTTGGGGGGGGGGGAGGGAAATGTATAGTATTGAGTGTTGCTTTACAAGGGAAACAAATTAAAGCCAATCACCCAAGCTTTCTGTTTTCAGATCAAAAAAGCTAGAGCAAATTCAACCTATGTGACCAGAGGAAGGAAGTAACAGAACCCGGAGAAAATCAGATTGTTATTTTTCTTTGTCTTACAGTCTTCTTTTTATGTTTTCATATACTGCTTCCTATTTGAAATCATTCGTGAATGTCTGCTTAAGGAAGCAACAACAAAAGGCTTCTTTTTTTTTTTTTTTACAATTTTTCTTAAAGACAGTGTTTCTTTGTGTAGTAGCCCTGGCTGTCCTAGACTCAATTTTGTAGAGCAGGCTGATCTCAAACTCACAGATCCATGACTCTGCCTCCTGAGTGCTAGGATTAAAAGTGTGTGCCACCACGCCCAGCTCTTTTCGACATAGGCCATTTTATTTTATACTCAAATCACTTAGTAACAGAGAGAGAGAGAGAGAGAGAGAGAGAGAGAGAGAGAGAGAGAGAGAGAGAGAGAGAGAGAGAGAGAGAACAAATCAATAAAACTGAAAATGGCAGTAGAGAAAATAAAGGAAGCCCAACTCTGAATTTTCAGAAACAGCAATAAAATCTGACTAAGGAGAAGAGAAGGGATTAAAATGACCCATTTCATAAATTAAAGAGAGAACATCACTGTGATCTCAAGGACACTGAAATGATAAAGAAAAGACACTACAAGCCAAGTCCATGCCCACAAATTGCTTAATCTGCATGAAACAGACTGATTCATTGAAGGACACAACCACTGACTTCACACACAGAAGAAATGGGCAATGGAACAAACTCCATCTAAGAAGAAATCAAAATAATGACTAATAACCCTCAAAGAGAAAGCACTGGGTCTAGATCAACTTGTTGGTGAATTCTAACAAATTCTTGAGGAAGGAAGAAATTATACAAACTCTAGTATCTTTCACAAGACAGAGACAGGCAGAAGGCTTTTAAGTTATTCTGAACCTGCATCCTCTGCAAGAGTAACAAGTGAGCCTAAACACTGGACAGTTTCTCCAGCCCTCATATCTCTTTTTAAAATAGAGAGAAACAAAGAGATGGAGAGAATAAAGGAGATTGACAATTAGTAAATAAGAAAAAGAATAATGAAAAACAAACAAACAAATGAATTATAGAATGAAAAAATAATAGTGTAAGAAGTCAAGTGTGTAGGGACATGCCTGGAAATACATGCTACAAGATATCATGGAACAAAAGTGCCCCAAGCTGGAACTGACTCTGAACACATTTGTTCAGCATACTCTCAAGTCTGGGCTGGTCCTGGGTCTCAGGCTCCACCCACCAAGCCTATGGTAGTCAGGGTAATGGACTTTAGTGGAAGAATGTAGGGTCCTTTGCTGCCCTACTGGGAGGTGCTTCCCGAAGCCAAGTTTCTGCAAGCATTTTCAAATGCCTTCTTGGTCTCCACAGTCTCCTTAGCTGCTCCCATTTTCTCAGCTTAATAGGGAATGGCGGCTCCATGCTCTCTCCTGTCTGTGGCTGTCCCAACTGCATGTGATTTCCAACAGGCTTGCTTTGACTGTATTCTGCCAGGACCATGCTCTGTTGCAAGCTGGATACCGGCCAACACAACATGCAAGTGTTTGTTTCAAGTTTGCGGGGGGGGGGGTGCGAAACGATGCAAGGATTTATACTTTTTTTCTTTTTAAAAACCTTTTCATTGATTCTTTGTGAGTTTCACATCATGCACCCCATCCCACTCATCTCCTGTCCCCTTGTATCTGTCCTCTGCTCTTGTAACCTCCCCCGCAAAAGAAAATAAACAACAACAACAACAACAAAACAAAACTTAGAAAACATCTCGTCATGGAAGCTGTAGTATGTCACACAGTATACCCCTCTGCCCACAAATCTTCAATTGCGAATGTTCAATGCAAGAAGTCATTGGTCTGTTGTGAGGCCTCTGCTCTCTGCTACACCATAAATACTGGATCCTTACCTGTATTCCTATAGGTTATCCTGTTGTTGCCCTGTGTCATGGAGATCTACAGCTTTGGATCAGCAAGACCAGCTGCTACAGTTCATAGATAAGGCAGATAGTGGTGTGGGCCAACTCAGACCGGGATCTGCACTTGGGTGGTAGCTCAGTTGGTCAACCTCCCCTGTCTCCCACACTCACATCACCAGGGCCATCTGATGCCATAGTTGACTGGGGCAGAGTCAGCTCTCCTGCTTTCACGCCCTTTTCAGCTCATTTGCACTTATGCCACCAGAGGCAGCTCCATTGTGCTGCCCACTTGAGGCTCAGAACCCACTCTCCCAAGTAAGCCAGTTGTTGAGGGGCTGGGCCAGCTCCCAGATTCTCACACCCCCAGGTCTGGCTCATTTTGCCTTGGACATTAGGCCAGCTCTCCTGCTCTTAGAACCTCAGTACCATCTCTCCCATCTGGCGCAGGTGGTGAGGGAGCAGAGAACACCATCTTCATGCTCACACTGCCTTACAGCAGATGCGTGGTAGGGCCATTTCTCTCCCACTCATGGCCTCAGGACTGGGTCATCTGAGCTCTCCCATAAGGGCCAGCCCTAGTGTGCCAACCAGGCAAGATGCAGGGCTAGATTTATATTTCAAATTGATTATGTAATACCAACTAGTCAGCCCTGAGAGCAAGCTAGAGTAAACATACTCAGCAGGTTGCACTTATACACATATGCATATGTAACAATAACAATTAGAAATAGAGGCCCTGGATTTGAGAGGTAGTAAGGGGAAGATTGCGGGGCCTTTAGGGAAGGGGAGTGGGAGGCTTTGTGGGGAACCGCAGAAATGCCCAGGCCCCAGAATCTGAGTCCAGATTGTTTTCTCCCTTAGATAGCATTTGCTTCTATGAAACTTTTAAAGGAAATTGTTATTTTATTACTTTATGTTTACGCTTGTTTTGCCTGCATCTATCTCTATATCTACCTCTCTCTCTCTCTCTCTCTTTCCCTGTCTCTCTTTCTCCCTCTCTGTCGTGTGTGTGTGTGTGTGTGTGTGTGTGTGTGTGTGTGTGTGTGTGTGTTGTGTGTTGTTGTTGTTGCCTGTGGAAGTCAGGAGAGGATGTCATATTGTACCGGCTGGTTTTTGTATGTCAATTTGACACAAGGTAGAGTCATCAGGCACGACGGAGCTTCAGTGGAGGAAATGTCTACATGAGATGCAGTTGTAAGGCACTTTGTCAATTAAGTGATCAATGGGGGAGGCTTGAGTGCATTCTGAGTGGCGCCATTCCTGTGTTGTGATGCTAGGTTCTGTTAGAAAGCAGGCTGAGCAACCAGTGTGAAGCAAACAGCACCTTTCCAAGGCCACTGCACCACATTCTACCTCCAGGTTCCTGCCCTGTTTGAATTCCTGTCCTGACTTCCTTTGGTGATAAACAGAAATGTAAGCAGAATAAACCTTTTTCTCCCAACTTCCTTTTTGGTTATGATTTTTCATGGCAGCAATAGAAACTCTAACTAAGGCAGAACCTCTAAGACGAAGTTACAGATGGTTGTGAGCAGTCTTGTTGGTGTTGGGGATTGAGTCTGGTTTCTCTGAAAGAGCAGCCAGTGCTCCTAAAGGTTGAGGAGTCTTTCGGGCCCCTTTGTGAGGCCTTTCACTAGTATACCTCACTTATTTTCTCACCATTTTATTCTTTTTGTTGCCAATGTAAGTTCTTTGTTTTATTAATTTCCTTTTCAAATCATTTATTAGTGTAAAAATGTAACCAATATTTGTATATTGATTTTATATACTTCCAACTTTGCTAAATTTATTAGCACTAATAGTATTTGCATGTGTGAAATATGTATGCATTTCTTTTTTTAAAGTTTTATTTAAGTAATTTATTCAGATTATGTCTCAATTGTTATCCCCTCACTTATATCTTCCCATTCCTCCTCCCTTCCTCTTTCATACTATTCCCCTCCCATAGGTCTGTTACAGAAGGGGACCTTGTCCCCCACTATAAGATCACAGCCTATCAGGTCTCTTCCTGGTAGCCTGCTTACTCTTCCTCTGAGTGTCACCAGGTCTCCCCACCAAGGGGAAGTGGTCAAATAGGGATCATCAGTGTTCTTGTCAGAGTCAGTAGCTGCTCTCCACACAATTGTGGAGAATGTGGTGTCCATTGGCTGCATCTGGATGGGAGTTCTAGGTTTACTGCATGCATTGACCTTGGTTGGTACAGTAGTTTGAGCTGACCCACCTGGATCCAGATCTGCCTGCCTTAATAGTCTTCTTATAGATTTCTAGGACCCTCTGGATCCTTCTCTTTCCCTATTTTTTCTTACCTCTCTCACCTAGAGTCCCAATAGGAAGTCCCAGTATCTATCCCAATCTCAGGGTAAGTGAATTTCTTATGGTTTTATTTAACCTTAGAGATGTCAATATGTCTTGCCTCTTTGGGGCTAGTACTTCCATGCTATGCTGAATAGGACTGGGTTTCTCTTACTTGTCCCTGATTGTAGAGAAAAAAATTGACTTTTTTATTGTTAAATGCATTATCAGCCCAGGCTTTTCTTGTGCAGCCTTTATTACACTGATGTAGTTGTCTTCTCCTTCTTCTTTTCTGGGCTTTTATTTTTATTATGACAGTTGTTGGATTTTGTCAGTCTTTTCATCTATCAAGGTAGTCATGCTATTTCAATTCTTTGTTTTACTAACATAGTATGCTACATTAATTGATTTTCATATATTGTGCCATTTTCATGTCCTTAGGATAAATCCAAGGTGGTCATGGTTTGTCTGTATTTTGTTGAGGATTTTGAATGTATTTGCATAAGGGATGTTGGACTTTTTGCATCATGTCTTTTAATTATCTTTGGCATCAGGGTGATGCTGATTACATAAAATGAGCTCTTCAATTTTCTTTTCAATAATTTGAGAAATGATTATATTTTCTTCTGTATGTGAATGGTAGAACTCACAAGGAAAGCTATCCCAGCTTTCACTCCAAGTGTTTTTATTATTGATTTCATCTCTTTGCCAAGTTTAGAGTTTCTATTTTATGTTTGCGTCTCTATAGGTTGTATGTTTCTGAGACTGTGGATTCCTTCTGTGTTAACTGATTTCCTGGTATGCTTTTGTTAATGATAATTGTTGTACACTGGTTATAACAGTTTCTGCTTCATTTTAAATTTCTCGTCGTGTGTGTGTGTGTGTGTGTGTGTGTGTGTGTGTGTATGTGTATGTGTGTTCCATATTGGCCACAAGCTTGTGAGTGACCCTCCTCCTTCACCTCCCTGAGTTCAAGGGCTTCAGGTGTATAGATGCCCCTCCTTTATTTTTTCTTCATTTAAGACTTGTTTATTTTGATTTTTTCAAAAGTCAAATTTAGCTTTATTGATTTCTTTAAGTTGTCTCTTCCTTATTTCTTTTATAATCTCTATCATTTATTTTGCTAAATTTGGGCTTAATTTTTCTTCAAATTCCTTGAGTTGTAGAGCTACTTTTTCTATTACAAATAAAATTTATTGTTACAAAAATTCCCTTTAGTGTTGTTTCTGCTGTGTTTGATAAATTTTGGCATATTATGTTCTTGTTTTCATTTATCTCAAGATATTTACTGATGTTTCCTTACTTTCTTTTTTGACTCATCAGTTGTTAATGAGTGTGCTGTTGATTTCCATATGCTTAAAACTTTTCCTTCCTTCATTTTGTTACTTATTTTTATTTTCACAGAATCATGGTCTGAAAAGATGTTTGGTGTGACTTCAACTATCTTAAACTTGTGAAGATTTCCTTTATGTTAGACCATGGATATAGCTTTTGTGTTCCTGAGAATACTATGCCAATCACTGCTGTTGTGTGGAATACCCCAAGTTGGGTACTATTCTTAGCTTGGATTTAAATTCTGAACGACGTGAACACATGGTTCCCACATGCTGGCACTGCTTTGGGAGGCATTAAAACCTTTAGAAGGTGGGGCCTAATTTCACAAGCTAGTCACTGGGGAGTGAGGTCTGTAGTTCCGCTGCACTTCCTGTCTGTTCAGTACTTCATGGTCTGTGGAAGTGTGACATGTCATGTTGTAAGCTCTCACCACTATTCAGCTATCTTTGGAGCTGCCTTTCTTCCACTCACGTAAAACTGAGCTAAAATCTTTAGATATATACATATCTATCATGTTTTTCAATCATTGGTTCCTTTCTTGCACTATTAATTCCTACTGCCAACAACTTTCAGAGTTCATACTTTGTGTCATACAATGATATAGGTCATAGAATGCCTAAGAAAGGTGAAAGAGGCTTCAGGGTTCAGAGCTGAAAGCAAGAACAGGGAGTAGATGCAGAGATCAGGCCCACCCAGGCCAGATGGAAGCAAGACTCTTAGCTCTGATGATTTTCTGGGCTGGGTTCCTGAAAAGTGATGAGTTTGGTGGGTACCTGAGGTGGACATACAGCAGGCTCCTACGGTTTGAAATGGGTTGATCCTTGTGAGGCTCAGTCTGAAGTCTTCTACACAGGCCCAGCTTGCTTCCTCATAAGATAAATATGGCACCTAAGGCCACTGCCAGGCCATTCCCATTACCCCTGTGGGTAAGGGATATGACAGGCATGTTTTACTTAGGGCTCCATGGATTTGGGACATATGCTATAAATCAAATTACTTAGGTTTGCTTCACACATGATTCCAAATAAATGCTCAAAGCTGAAAAGTAGAACCTATGGAGTAGGGGTAACCTGCCTTATGTTTTCTCTGGGCCAAACTACATGGCTTTTGTTTGCTGAGACAGGGTCTGTAGCTCTGGCTAGTCTAGAATTTCCTATGTAGACCAGGTTGACCTCAAACTCAAGAGATCTGCCTGCATTCTGCCTCTTTAATATTGGGATTAAAAACATGTGCTACCATGCCCAGGTTCTAGCTGCACATTTACAGTGTGCAAGCAGGCTGTGCATTTCTGGGTACCTGAAGGAATCCCCATATGACAAGCCTGCTTTGCCTTTGGTTTCTCAGAATCTGAAAACCCAATTGTTCTCAAGTCTCCTTCTCCAGGTCACATTTAGTATCCTGCTGGTTTTCTTGGTTGTCTACATACCTGCCTACAGTCCCAGCAATGCCCTCAGGTCACTGAAAGAACAGGGGTGTATTGAAAAGGGAAGTGCATGTGGGTGAGTCACCAGCTCTGCAACAGAGGCTTTCTAAGGAGTGTCCCATGTCTTGGATTTCTACAACCACTGGTAGAAAGCTGAGAAGAAGCACGAAGGGTTTCTTGGACAGCCTCCTGTCCCCAAAGCCCTGTCCCTTGAATCTACCCATTTACATCTATGTTATGAAAATGGGAAAAAAACCCAAAAAAACCACAGCACCTTGTCTGGAGGTTCAGATGTCCAAGACTATCCTTCATCATTGTTTTTATGTTCCTGATGAGATAATCACTTAAAGTAATATAATCTTTTAACTTTTTAATATACTTTTTTATATCAAGCATACTATGCTACAATGTTTTGGCTACTGTTCTTCCATTCTTTCATTTAAATCTAAATGAAATCATTTATAGATAGCAAAAGGCTGGTTCATGGTTGTTAATCCATCTACATCTTTTGACTGGGAAGTTTTACCCATTTACATTTAAAGTAATCATTGATAGGGATGAACTTGTCTTTTGCTATTTTCTATTTGTCTCTGTGTATTTTGTTTCTCATTTTGTTTCCTAGCATCTTCCTTTGTTTTTTGTTAACATTTGCATAGATATCTTTTATTTCATTATTATTTTTTTTCATATATATCCTGTGGGTTTTCTTGTGGTTATTATGGTGTGATGTTACATAAAACATAGATGCGTGAGTCTACTTTAAGTTAATAATATTTAAGTTCAATCACAAATAGAAACTTCTTATTTTTATAACTCCACCTCCCTTTGTTATTACTGTGCAAATAACCTTTTAATCTTGTTTTGTAATTTATTCAAATTACATCTCCACTGTTATCCCCTCACTTGTGTCTTCCCATTCTGCTGCTCTCTCCTTCCCTCTTTCTCTCTATACCCCTCCCCTGGACCTCTAACAGAAGGGAACCTCCTCCCCTACATATGACCACAGCCTGTCAGGTTACATCCACATAGCCTGCTTCCCCTTCATCTGTATGTTACCGGGCCTCTCCTCCAAGAGGAAGAGATTAAATTGGAGGCACCACAGTTCATGTCAGAGGCACTCCCCGCTCTCCCCACAACCCAGGAGAATGAGCTGTCCTTTGGCTAGATCTGAACTGGGGGGGTCCAGGTTTACTTCATGCATTGTCCTTGATTGGTGCATCAGTTTCCGCAGCCCCCCTCCCCTCCTGGGATGGACCTGGATCCATCAGCCTTGATGGTCTTCTTGTGGGGCTCTTGGAACCTCTGGGTTCTTCTGTGCACCCATTCTTCCATACCACTCTCACCTGGAGTACAGCAGTAATTCCAAGCATCTCTCCCGATCCCCCACTGAGTGGAGACTCTCAGAAGACACCTATGTTGGACTAATATCCACTTGTGTGAGTTTCTGAGTCTGCGTTATCTCATTCAGGATGATCATGTCCATCTATTTGCCTGAAAATTTCAAATTTTCCTTGTTTTTAATAGCTGAGTAGTATTCCATTGTGTAAGTGTACCGCAATTTCTTTCTCCATTCTTCTGTTGAAGGACATCTAGTTTTTTCCCCAGTTTCTGGCTATTATGAATAAGGATGCTAGGAACATGGGTGAGTATATGTACTTGTTGTGTGGTGGAACATCTTTCAGGGATATGCCCAAGAGCGGTATGGCTGGGTCTTGAGGTAGAACTATTTCTAGTTTTCTGAGAGAGCACCAGACATATTTCCAGAGTGGTTGTACAAGTTTGCACTCCCACCAGCAATGGAGGAGTGTTTCCCTTTCTCCACATCCTTGCCAACATGTGCTGCCACTTGAGTTTTTGATCTTAGCCATGCTGATGGGTGTAAGACGGAATCTCAGAGTTGTTTTGATTTGCATTTCCCTGATAACTAAGGACTTTGTGCATTTCTTTAAGTGTTCCTCAGCCATTTGATATTCCTCTGTTGAAAAATCTCTGAGCTCCATTTCTTAATTGAGTTATTTGGTTTAGTGCAGTTTAATTTCTTCAGACCTTTATATGTTTTGGATATTAGCCCTTTGCTGGATGTAGGGTTGGCAAAGATCTACCAGTCTGTAACCTGTTGTTTTGTTCTGTTGGCATTGTCCTTTGCATTTCAGAAGCTTTTCACTTTCATGAGGTCACATTTATTAATTGTTGATCTTAGAGCCTGAGTTATCAGTGTTCTGTTCAAGAAGTTGTCTCCTGTGCTAATGAGTTCAAGGCTCTTCCCCACTTTTTCTTCTAACAGATTTAGTGGTTTAATGTTGAAGTCTTTGATCCACATGGAGTTTAGTTTCATGCAAGGAGATAAATATGGATCTTTTTGTATCATTCTTGTACATGTAGACATCCAGTTAGACCAGCATCATTTGTTGAAGAATATATTCTTTTTCCATTGTATGGATTTGGGTTCTCTGCCAAAAATCCAAGGGTCTATAGGTGCATGAATTTATTTCTGGTTCTTAAATTCGATTCCACTGATGAACCAGCCTATTTCTATGCCAGTGCCATGCCATTTTTATTACTGTTGCTCTATAGTACAGCTTGAGATCAGGGATGGGGATTCCTCCAAAAGGTCCTTTATTGTACAGGATTGTTATAGCCATTCTGGGTTTTTGTTTTTCCACATAAAACTGAGAATTGGTTTTTCAAGGTCTTTTAAAAACTGTGTAGATATTTTGATAGGGATTGCAATGAATCTGTAGATTGCTTTTGGTAAGGTGATCATTTTTACTATGTTGATTCTTCTTATCCACACACATAGGGGATCTTTCCAGCTTCTGATATCTTCTTCATTTTCCCTCTTCAGAGAATTGAAGTTTTTTTCATACAAGTCTTTCACTTGCTTAGATAGACTTAACACCAAGATGCTTTATATTGTTTGTGGGTACTGTAAAGGGTTTAGTTTCCTTAATTTCTTTCTCAGCCAGTTTGTCCTTTGTGTATAGTAGGACGGCTGACTTTTTTGAGTTGATTTTGTATCCAGCCACTTTGCTGAATGTGTTTATCAGCTGTATGAGTTCTCCAGTGGAATTTTGGGGGTCACTTACATCCACTAGCCTATCATCTGTGAATAGAGATACTTGGACTCATTTCTTTCTGATGTGGATCCCCTTGATCTTTTGTTATCTTATTGCTGTAGCCTAGACTTCTAGTGCTGTATTGAAGAGATATGGAGAGAGTGGATAGCATTGTCTAGTTCCTGGTTTTAGTGGGATTTCTTTGAGTTTCTCTCTACCTAATGTGATATTGGCTATTGGCTTGCTATATATAGCCTTTAATATGTTTAGGTATATGCTTTGAATCCCTGATCTCTCTAAGACTTTAAATATGAATGGTTGTTGGTTTTTGTCAAATACTACTTGGCAGCTAAGGAGATGATTACATGGGTTTTTTTCTTTCAGTTTGTTTTTATGTTGGATTACATTGATGTATTGCTGTATATTGAACCATCTCTGAATTCCTGGGATGATGCCTACTTCGTCATGATGAATGATATCTTTGATGTGTTCTTGGATTCATTTTATGAGTATTTTATTGAGTATTTTTGCTTCAATGTTTGTAAGAGAAATTGGTGTGAATTTCTCTTTCTTTGTTTGGTCTTTGGGAGGTTTAGGCATCAAGGTGATTGTGGCCACATAGAATGAGTTTGGTAATGTTCCTTCAGTTTCTATTTTGTGGAGTAGTTTGAAGAGTATTAGTATTAGGTCTTCTTTGAAGGTCTGGTAGATATCTGTGCTGGAATCATCTGGCTGGCCCTGTGCTTTTTTGAGTTGGGAGACTTTTGATGACTGCTTTTATTTCTGTAGGAGAAAAAGGACTGTTTAATTTGTTTGCCTGATCTTGATTCTACTTTGGCAAGTAGAATCTATCAAGAAAATTGTCCATTTCTTTTACATTTTCAAATTTTGTGGCATATAGACTTTTATAATAAGACCTAATAATTCTTTTGATGACTTCAATGTCTGCTGTTATATCTCCTTTTTCATTTATGATTTTGATGATGTAAATAGTGTCTCTCTGCCTCTTAGTTAGTTTGCCTAAAGGTTTGTCTATCTTGTTAATTTTCTCAAAAAAAATCAGCTCTTGCTTTTATTGATTCTTTGAATTGTTCTGCTTCTAATTTATTGGTTTCATCCCTGAGTTTGAATATTTCTAGCTGTCTACTTCTCTTGGGTATTTCTGCTTATTTTTTTCTAGGGCTTCATGATATGACATTCAGTTACCTGTATGAGACATTACAATGTCTTTATGAAGGCACTTAGTGCTATGAACTTCTCTTAGCACTGCTTTCAATGTATTCCATGGATTGGGGTATGAGTACCTTCATTTTCATTGAATTTTAGAAAGTCCCTATTTTTTTTTTTCTATATTTCTTCCCTGACCCAGTTATTGAGTAGAGAGTTGCTCAGTTTCCATGTGTGTGTAGGGTTTTTGTTATTTTTATTGTTGTGGTCCAGCTGTAGTACATGGTAGTCTGATAGGATACAAGGTGTTATTTCAGTCTTCTGTAACTAGGTTCTGAAGATACCATATTATTTTGGGTTTTGTTTATGTTTTCACACTAGCCTTTAGTCATCTTGTTGTTTATGACATTAGGTAGTAGTTTCTGGTGTCCTTCACTGGCCTTTGAAAGCAGCTTTGTTGATAATGTGTGATTATATGGACTTCTCTAGTAATGGCGTTTTCATTCTTTTACTGTGCTGTGTTGGTCTGGAATTTCTGATTCAAGATCTGTTCGAGGTTCTGGACTTTCATAATTTTGGCCTCTCAGTTTTGGAAAGATAGTTTTGGTTATTTCAGCACAGTGTTCAAATACTGAAAAGCTTGAATATTTTTATAATAATTGAAATAAGTTATTCATTTACATGAAATCCCGTTATCTTCATGACAACTTCATGTCTTCCTTTACTAATTAAAAAAATTCTATTGTTTAAGAATTTTATACATGCATATAATGTACATTGACCAAACTTATCTCTTCACTCCCCTCCTCCCAACGAGTCTCTCCTATCTCCAAGGCCCAACTTTCCCCTCTGGATTTTATGTGTTCCTTTTCAAATCCATTGAGTTCATTGAGTTCTGCCCATGTACGCATGGGTATAGGACCATCCAGGGCAGCATGGGAGCCTCTCAGAAGCAGCATCCCAGGGCAACATGACTTTCCTTCACCCAGCCATCATCCAATGCTAATTGAGCTCTTCCTCCAGTCATGCTGGGATTTTTGACTGTCCTGATCTTGTGCAGGTTTTGTGCATACAGTCACAGCTGCCATAAATTCATGTGTGCAATGGCCTTCTCTTCTTACTGCAGATGGCCACTACCTCTGGCTCTTACAAGAAAGAAAGGAAGAGGAGGTGGAAAGACTATATTACTTATTTTCAATCCCCTCCATCTCAAAATCTTTATATAAAATTATTAGTGTTGTAACATCATTATTCAAAGGAATATTTTCCCACATATTCATCCAGAAAGCACAACAAAACTGAGAGTGTACATATGGATGTATTTCTGAATTCTGTGTGATGCTTTGCTCTGCTAATCAGTACTTCTTGTATGCCAACATAATAAGATTACTGTAACTTTATAGTAAACCTTTAAACCAAACACTATAAATTTTCTTTGATTAATATGCTACTGTTTTTATATCTATAATATTTTATTTATATGTGTGTCTAAATGAATCTAAAACCTATTTATCAGTTCTTACCAAAAAATCCAGATATGCTTTTACTTAGGCTGCCTTCAACCTGTTTACAAAACTTAAGACAATGGTGTTTTTCATAACTATTTCCTTTAGTCTATGAGCATGGTATATTTCTCCATTATTAGGTCTTTTTATTTCTCTATCAATGTTTTATAGTTTTGGTTTCATAGACATTGTATTTTATCAAATTTATCTTTAAATATTTAACATACTTTGTTATCCTTGAAATAGTACTATTTTAAGTTTGTTTTATAATCATTTGCTACTGGCTCTATCTTGCCATTAAAATGGAGCAATTATAAATACTTGTGTTATTCTATTTAGACTGAATTATCAGTGAACTTTTCATCTCTACTCTGAAAGTCACTTCAGAAAGATTGCTTCATTTTCCAGGTCCAGGCACTAGTATTGATACGTAACAGACACTTAACATAGTTTTGTTTTGAATTAAGGTATCACTTTCAAGATCAAAGTAATTTTATTTAATTTTTAAGAGACCATTAAAAAGCATTGAGAATGCAAAACTTTTAGCTCGCACTATACTAAACAGCAAGGTGAAATGATTTGACACTTATTTGACTGATTTAAAAAGTGTAGCATATTTTTCTGCACTTGATTGGCATTCAAATTATTCATTGTTAATATTAACGAGATAAATGTCAAATCACGTCGTCACTTGTGTTATCTCAGGAGGGAAGTCTAACAAAAGAGAAGTGGGAAGAGAGCCTGGTAATTTCATGTGTAGCACAGCATTCCACTTGTAGGTCGAGGCTGGTGTAGCTCAGGGGTGTTGCAGTCCCCTGAGCAATGGATGACCAAGGCATAAAGATCTCTAGTAAAAGAAAAGCATCAAGGATCAAAAGATATTCGACTTCACTTACAGTCACTTCTTCCCATATTAGCTGGATGAGGTGGTCAATTTCCCACCACATAAATAACCTTAGTGAAGGAAGGAATTCAGTGTCCCAGTTCTTCCTGTTCATTTGTGCTGCTATTAACACATCAGGGCTGATGAGGTCATCAGAAATATATTCCTCATACTTCCAGGGGCTTAAAGTCCAAGATCAAATCCTTGGTAGGCTTGGTGTGCTGCCCTTTTCCAACATGTTGTCTCGTTGCTTCAAAAGGATAAGCAATGCATTCTCATGTGGCAGAAATAATGGGAAGGGTGACGGAGGAGGCAGGTCCTGAGCAAAGCCCCTTGGCTAAGAACTATAAGACCTCTCATGAGAAGCCTTAGTGCCCTAATCAAATTCTACAGAGCCCCACTCTTAGTGCCATTGTGTTAGGGATTTTTCAATATGTAATTTGGAGAGGAGTCAGGCTCCAGCCTACACTATATTGTGAGCAGGGCCACCATCTGTTTCTGAAGCATGGGGCTATTAATAGACGCTGTGCTGCATGCAAAACTGCTCTTTCCCATTATGTGATTTACTTGATCTATGTAGTATTTAAAAAAAAAATTAAAATCCACATTCAGGAGCAGGAATTCAGAAGTGGAGAACATAGAGGGACTCACTTCCCTTTTGGCCCATCCCACCCCACCCCTCCCCACCTCACCCTACCCCACTGTACCCCTCCCCACCCCACCCCCATTGCAAAATCACATTCTTTTCCCTTCTTAAGTTCATGCAAGAGAAAGTTTGTGTATGAATAGATACTTTCCACATCTTATGCTAAGTCTATGCAATTGAAGTAAACAGTGCTCTTTTACTGTGATTTCACTTTATGAATTTCAATATCAGAGGTTAACTGTGGACCCAAAACAAACAGCAAAGTATAATAGTATAAATGGATGGATGGATGGACAAGTAGATAAATAGATAGATAGATAGATAGACAGATAGAATTCGCTTAATTAAAAAACTTACTATATTATGTTGTAGGTATTATATTAAAACATGTGGATAAATGGATTGAGCTAGAAATGATCATAATGAGTGAGTTAACCCAGAAGCAGAAAGAATCAAATGGTATATACTCACTTATATCTGCATACTAGCCCAAGGGGCATGTCCCACGAAAGCCTTCACTTACCAGGAAACTGGGACAGAGGGGAAGGCATCCTATTGGGACTCTAAATGAGAGACGCATGGGAGAACAGCAAAATAAAGGATCCAGAGGGTCCTAGAAATCTACAAGTAGAACAATATGATAGGCAGATTTGGGCCCAGGGGTCCCGCTCAAACTAAGGCACCAGCCAAGGACAATACAGGAGGTAAACTTTAAACCCCTTCCCAGATCTAGCCAATGGTCAGAATATTCTCCACAGTTGAGTGGAGAGTGTGATACGACTTTCTCACATACTCTGGTGCCTCACATTTGACCATGTCCCCTGGAGGGGGAGACCTGGTGGCACTCAGAGGAAGGACAGCAAGTAGCCAAGAAGAGACTTGATACCCTATGAGAATATAGGGGGACGTAATCCCCCTCAGGAACAGTCATAGGGGAGGGGAATAATGGGAAAATGGGGGGGGGGGAGGAATGGGAGGATACAAGGGATGGGATAAACATTGAGATGTAACAAGAATAAATTAAAAAAAAAAAAAAAAAAAACATTAGTTATTGCTAAGTTTAAGATTGTTGTAGGTGAGCAAAAATGAGAAAGCCTACATTATATGATTCATAACTTCAGGATTAGGAATGTACTGCGTAGGGGAGGGGGCTGGCAGCATATCCTGCCAACTTCAACAGCACTTCCTTTTCTGTTACACGGATACAAGCCACTCCAGAGGCAGTGGCTCTCCAGCCCAACTGCAGTCACCCTGGCAGGCCTCTCAGCTCTTGCCCAGCAGCCGTCATGCAGGAGACTGGGGTGGGCTCATGAGTGCTTCTCCATGAGAAGGTTCCAGAAGAGTGTCATGCAGTTGTGCCACCAGGCCACACTTACACTGCTATGCTCTGTAGGAAACAAAATAGACATGGTTAAGGCTGACACCAGGACCACAGAGCACAGCATACTGAATCACCCTGAGTGTCACCTTGAAAGCTGTATATATAAAATACACATCTAACCCCTTAATACAACTCACCAACTCAATAACCTCATATATGTATACTCCATCCCCACATACTATCACACACACACACACACACACACACACACACACACACACACACACACACACACACACACTCCTCCCCATAGATGGAAGCATTTTCTCTTTTCATTAAAAACACGGAAAAAACATTTATGAGGCAGTAGTATCATAGAGAACAGTGGAGCTATCCCTTCTCCTCCCCTCCCCCACCGCCGTCTCTTGAAGTGCTTACAAAGAAAGCACAGTTTGGGAGATGAGCTCATCTGTGCTTCTGTCATGGGAACTGCTCATTGATGTAAGACAGACTTCATGATAAAGGGGATGACGGAGTCTAACTCCCTATAATGTTCCTTTTAAAAAACTGTCTCACATAAACCCAGTGTTTGGCTCACTTACATGTTCTTGGTTTGTCTGTGTGGGAGGGTGGTAGAATGGTATGCTGGGGTCAGAAAATAAAAGCAAACAGGGAGAAATGTAAATGGGGCAGGGTAAGGATGCTGCTTTGGGGCAGGTCAATGGTGGTTCAGGTTCTTTCTCTCATGGCCTTGGCTTAGTGTGTAATGCTCCTCTGTGGTAGCTGGGCGGAGAAAGTCTCCCACAGTCTAATGCATTTGAACACTTGGTCCTTACATGGTGACACCATCCGGGGAGGTTTAAGAAGAACAGCTTCATCAGAGAAAGGATGTCATTAGAGGCCGGCTTTGAGGGTAAAAAAAAAAAAAAAAATTCCTCACCCATTGCTAGATTGTTTCCTCATCTGGTTTTTTGTGGTTCTGCATATGAATGCTCATACTGCTGCTCTAGCTGCTGTGCCCTCACTTCCTGTGGTAGGGATGGACTCTCATCCCCTTGGGACCTGCAAATCCAAGTCAGGCCTCCTTTCTGTAGGCCGCCTTGATTGTGCTGCTCTATCATAGCAATAGAAAAGTACTACGGAGCAGCCCTGCTGCTGTGAAGAACCCGACCATGATGTTCTTTTGGAGGAAGATGGAAGACTTGGGAACTGTGTATCAGAAAAGCCACTGAGTGCTGTAGCCATGACTTAATGGGCCTTCCTAGCAGGAGCCTGGGTGACAGAGCAAGGATCCGTGCTCAAAAGGTTTCAGAAGGGAACAATATCAGCAATAAGCCTACAGACAGAGACCATTCCTGGGACATTTTGATGAAGAGTATGGCTGCCTTCTGCCTCTGTCCTAAAGACTTGCCTGACACTAAGTTGAAAAGTAACAGTCATAGGGGAAGAGAGTAGGGGGAAAGTGGGAGGGAGGGAGGAATGGGAGGGTACAAGGGATGGGATAATGAGTGAGATGTAATAAGAATAAATTAATAAAATATAAAAGAAAAAAGAAAGAAAAGTAGCAGACAGATGTCTTTGTCGGAGGAACTTTCAAGACAACATGGCACTGTGGTGAGGTTATCATTAATGGCTGTTATACTGGTCTGCAAAGACAAAGAGCACCTGGGGCAAAGAGAAGTGCCAAATGTAGTTTGGAGAGAAAGCACCAGGAAACTTCATGCTGCAGAGGCTTGTACCCAAGGAAACAAGGAGATCGTGGAGGGTTGTCACGCTGCAATGGAAGATGATTGCAACACAGCGAGAAATTGTAAAATCTCAGTAAATGCTGGTTTACATTAATAAGCAGACTAGTGCCTGTGCCTACCTCGGCTCCCACACTATCCGCACTGCCCTTTCCGGTCAAGCCCTGTCCTTAGGACTTCAAGAAAAGACAGAATTGAGTGACTAAGTCTGGAGACAAGAAGCACGACCATAGCAGAAGACACATCATCAGCACAGTATGTGGTGGCCCCATCCTGTTCCCACCTCATTACCTCCTCGATTCATCCTAGATCCCTGACACACTGACCAGATAGCCACTTTTATTATTGATCCTTTGCATTCTTTAGAATTGAAAAACACCTGTAACACTGCCAGTTGGAAGGATATTCTAGAATAGAGAGTTCAAGGCCAGCCTGGTTGTAGTCTCTCTCTTTCAATATTCACTTGTACATGAAGAAAAGGTCTCCAGCTTTTTTTTTTTTTCCTGTTTATCTAAATTGATCCACGCAGTGAACATTTAATTTGAAATGTCACAAACATTGGGGTAGCTTTGACTGTAACTTGATTTCTTTTCCTGCAGGGGCCATAAAACCAGCCAAGAGGAGCCTCAGACTGACTTTTTTTTTTTTTTAATAGTAGATGTTGCAAAGCTGTGACGGGTGCTTGGATCTTGGCCCACAGATGTGTTTTGTTTGGGCTCACATGGCATGTTTTAAAGTTTTGAGTGTTTCCAGCATTTAAGAATAAGAAATCATACATAAAAGTTCGGATTTCCAGCTTACTTTGGAAATCAGATCTGGCTCCTGTACAGACTCCCTTCATCTTTAAGCATGCAAGGGTGGGCTGAGCATTAGCCACCCTGGGAGGGGCCAGGGCTCAGACAGTTCCCTGGGCTGGCCTGGCCTTCTGCATAGAGCTTAATTTTGGAGCTTCAGTCTTAGCACTGAACCTACAGGGCTTTAAGACCAGCTTCTAATCATGATGGGTGGATCAGGTTCCTGGGGGCATCTGCTCAAACTATTGCAGTAACCAAGAACAATACAATAGTAAACATCGAACCCCTACTCTGATCTACCCAATGGACAGGACATTCTCCACAGTTATGTGGAGAGCAGGGACTGACTTTGGCATGAACTCTGGTGCTCCATATTTGACCACCTCCTCTTGGTGGGGAGGCCTGATGGCACTCAAAGAAAGAATATGCAGGCTACCAAGATGAGACTTGATAGCCTATGACCATATAGTGGGGGAGGAGGTCCCCCTCAGTCATAGACGTAGAGAAGGGGAATAGGGTGAAAGCAGGAGGGAGGGAGGCATGGGAGGATACAAGTGATGGGATGGCAATTGAGTTGTAATTAGAATAAATTAATAAAATTTTAAAAAGGACCAGGTTCTAAGTCTCTGCTCCCAGAACCCTTATCTCAGTTTGCTAATTGTTAAAATGAATAGGGATACCTCAAGTTAACAGGCTGTGGGCTGCTGTTGCGCTTCACTCCGAATCTTTCACTGCTTTTCTGCTTCCCTGTCTGAACCTATATGGATCAAATACTTAGTTATACCTTGCAAAGTTTAGACCAAGCAGTATAGAAGAGGCCACCAGTTGAACCTCGGTGATCTCTATGGTGAACTTTACAGTGTATTAATTGTAGTACTGGGTACAAAATTCTGGTTTTGATTATGAGAAAGAGTAGGCTGCAAATAAGCTTTTGTTGAGTAGCTAGACCAGCCAGTAGTATGCTTATACAGATTTGGTGTGCACACCATGCTGTGAGGAGCTGATGTCCTCAAGGTTAGATTTCTTTATATACCAACAATCGTCTTATGACAGACACATCATAAAATATCACAGAGGTCTCTGGGAGATCATGTCTTATTAAACTCCACTACCAAAGTTAGTGAGAGAGTGTAGTTTATCATCAGTGTTTTCAAAACTAAACCGAACCTTACTTTCTCTTTGAGACCTCTGAATATATAGAAAATAAGATTATGACTCACAGACACCAGCTATGGAAGAGTGGCAGCTTTAAATGCCTTTTATGGACTCAAGTCGGCTGCTTTAAGCACCAATGTTATGTAAAAACAGACAACAATAAAGCACACGTATACACAAGGGAGAGGTGCAACATCCATAATCAGTTTTGCCATAGTTCCAGGTCTTAATCTGCAGATGATGAGGAAAAGTATTCATGTGTGGCTTCTCCTCTGTTTCTCTACCCCTGCCTTTAGAGCAAGATGCTTTGCTGGTGCATCAGTACCCTTAGCCTTTGATAGCTCATTTTTTAGAGTCATAAGATACACAGGATCATGCTATATGTTTTAAGATATGATACAGCATGCATCCTTTGACAGGAACAGTTATGTTTTTGAGATTTATTAATTCTATCACAAGCATTTCTTGCTTAGTCATTTAAATTAAATTCTAGAACGACTGAGTTACAACTCTTTATTATTTTTTTCTTTTTTTACATATACATTTATCTTATTACACATAAATACACTAAACTCTATACAGCAAGAAGAACTACAAAACAATCAGGAATTAACTAAATGTTACATTCTTAGTGTTTTGGCTATTTGTATTTGACAATCTTGAAGAAAACATCTTTCCTATCTTGTTGAGCCTAGAATTATCAATATCTATCATATCTCATCTCTATCATCTTAAACCATCAATCTAGACCTAAACATATCTTAACCCCTAAATAACTACACTTAATTGTAAAACTAAACTATCTGGTCTTCAACCCCATCAGAGACTCAAGAAGGAACAAAAATTAATTTTTGAGTTCATTGGTATAGAATTTTGTATATTGAGCCACAACTCTTATTGGGAACACGCAGGCCATTTCCACTACAAATGGCTGAGCTTGAAATCCTTGCATTTGGTCATTGCTCATGTGTTTCAATTGCTTGAGAAATACACCCATCTTAGCTTCCAGATGTCATAGTGGAGAGGAGATAGAGATGGAGATGAAGAAGAAGAAGGAGAGAAATAGGGAAGAGAGAAGAGAGGACAGAGGAGAGAGAAAAGAGAAAAGAGAAGAGAGGAGGGAGGAGAGAGAGAGAGAGAGAGAGAGAGAGAGAGAGAGAGAGAGAGAGAGAGAGAGGAGAGAGAGAGAGAGGAGGAGAGAGAGAGAGAGAGAGAGAGAGAGAGAGAGAGAGAGATGGGAGAAAGAAGAGAAAGGAGAGAACACAATTATAGGCAGGTCAGAAATAGTGAGTCTTACTTTCACAGTTTTGGAGAGTAAACAACACCAAATAGCCCAAGGCTAGAAGAAAACAAGAGCAAAATTATGTGAGTTTAGTTGTTGGCTGTATTTGACAAACTCCTTCTGGGTAACATCTGGGCAATATCCTTTTGGCCTCTTTTATCCCAGTTAGGCAAAATATGTGCCAACTTAATTATCAAAACTTTCTCAGTTTCTCCTCCTGGTTACATTTCTCCACAGAGAAGAAAACTTGACTCAGGTTGTTGTTTTTTTCTGACTGCAGAATCTCCAGGTAGAGGCTGACTAGGTATTATACAACAGAGGTAGGGAAAGTGCAGTTATCCCAAATATTAGCAAAGACATCTCGAAAATATTTTGTTTTCAGTTTTTAAAAGTCAGGTTAGGACTGACAAGAAAAATGTCTCAAGCATGAGTCTGAGCAACTTCAGTTAGCACAGTGGTCTTTTCTACTGTACTTTGTCTATAGTAAAACTCCGCTAATGGCACAAGTCCTGCAGAGGTTGGCTAAAGTAAGGGACATTCATTATTTAGAACTATTTTAGCTAATGCTTTTATGATGTTTGCTTGTTTTTTTTTTCTTGAAAGCTGTGCTTGTTGGAAGACACCTACTCTGCTTGGGTAGGTGGATTAATTGTTTTAGAGGCCTCTTTTTATAAACTAGTAAGATCAGTGCTTTAGACCATCTCCTAAAGTTATCACTGGATTCTTTGTGTGTCTGTGACTGTGACTGTGTGCAGGACTGTGGGCGATGGTGCAGAGTGCAAATGCAGAGGTCAGACGATGGCCTTGGGGATCTTTTACCTTTTGTTTGAGACAGAATCTCTCATGGGCCTGGGACTTCACCATGTAGGCCAACCTAGCTTGTGTACAAAGTTCCAGGGCTGCACCTCACATGTTGTCATGGCTGGCATTTCAGGTGCATGGTATCACGCCTTTTTACATGGGTTCTGGGTTTGTAACATTTGAAATTAATAACAAAACAGTTTATTTGGGGGGTTAGGATAGAATTGATTATATAAATGACTGAGGGTGAATGGTAAAATACAGAGTATGTTGGGACCGGTCGTCACATGGAACAGTTGGGTTATTTGACAGTGGAGACAAGAGTTAAGGACAATTATAAAAAAGAACAAGGAGACACATAATGAAATATAAATACAAAGAGAGGAAGGAAGGGGCTGGGATCAGGCTGTAAAGTGATTAAATAAAGGAAAAGGGGGGAAAACAAATTTAAGTTTGACCCAGAACCCCTGCCTGAAGGTTTTGGGAGGAAGTGAGATAACTACACGTATACTCAGCCACTGCATGTGTGGACTGTAAGGAAAGCATCTTACTCGGATGCACCTTCCTTCCGCATCAGGGGACCGCTGACTGAGCATCAGGGCTAGAGCTCCATTTGTACCTGATGGCCAAGTTGTGGAATTCTAAGCCTGTTTCCATGAGCCATGCATGTGCAGAGTGCAGAGGCCACCTCTGTGGTTAGATGTCCTTAAATTGGTCCTTTCCAGCTGAGTTTCGCTGAATCTCTTGTAATAGCCTTTTTCTTCTAGATGTGCAGCTTGCAGAAAACATATCATGGGTTTTCTTTCTGGAGATTTTGTTTGCCTCTGTCCAGTGTATGGCAGTTTTTCATCTCCAACAGTGATTGTTATAAGGTCTAAAGTCCGTAAGTGTTGAGAAAAGATTGAGTCTCAGGACCCTTTCCATAGCAAATTTATACCACTAAAGTCTACTGAGATACTAAAATGTAGACCTTGAAGCCATTATTATTAAAGCAAGAGGCAAAACTGAGACATCAATGTTTTTATTTTAAAATGTCTCTTTGTGTTATTTTCCATGGACTGAGGAAGTTTCTGTTAGGCAAGCAGATTTATAAATATTTCCCATATAAGTATATTCTAATAATTGTAGAATATTGAATATATCATATATGTACAAAGGCAATATATACAGTCTATTATTGTTATCATCATCATTATTATAAGAAAAGTGTCTTAATTCCAAGACAAAGTTTACAAATTATCATTCAAGCAAATTAATGTCACTTATAAATAATGTCACTTATAAATAAACAGATGCTTCTTGGGAGGGATAGGAGTCCTGAGCATAAGCCTACGTTTGTAACTTTTTCTTATTGTCAGAGACATAGTATTGCCCATTAAATCCACAGAAAACATAAATCAATTTATGTCACATTGTGACTCATGCTGATATCTGTCTCTCCAGCAAGATGGATGTGGTTAACAATATCGTGTAGATTATTTAAAATTAGTTTAAACAGAGGTGTTTGGATGTTCTTATTGAAAGAAATGTAAGTGTTGGGGGTAGTGGATAAGATAATTAATTACCTCAATTCAGCCATTATATAACAGGTGTATGTAAATGTATATGTATACTCAAGCATTACATTGTACCCCAGAAATATGTAAAATTATCATGTGCCAGTTAAGATACAAATGATATCAAGCTCATTGGAGATTATCTTACAGGTAGTCAGGTATACTGGTCAGGTGCACTTATGGATAAAGACACAGGATGTATCTGCCTCTTCATAAGTTGCTTTCCCCTTTGTACTCAACCCTCCTCTGATACCTCTTCCTATGGAAGTCACTGTTTTGATCTGCATCCCATAGTTCTGCTTTTCCACAATGTCATGTATACGATGCAGCGTCTTGTATTTGGTTTCTGCCTCTTAGTACAAAGCTCCGTTGCTTCATCCAGGACAGACACACTCTGCGCCGTTCTTCACCATGCTGGGCCATGCTGTGTTGCACTATACACCAAGCAGTTAAGGTATTACGAGTGATGGGCATGCTAGTTTTTTCTCTCTCTTTCTCACAGTTTTGAATACATTATCTGGGAGTATTTTTCTACAGAAGTTTGGTGTATTTTGTTTAAGTATTCTGGACTGGTGTTACTTCTCAGATACTCATGGGAGTCTTAAATAGAAGACAGACAGGTCCTCAAAGTAGTTGCACGGTTCTCTATTTTTACCTGCAGTGCACAGAAGAGCTAATTGTTACCTGTTTTTCTAGCACTTTGTATTGTCAGTTTAAATTTTTTAAAGTTCTGTTTGATTCGTTTGCCCATGTTTAAAATGAGCATTTTAATTTGAGTTGGGGGAGTTTTAAAATAATATGCACATCCGTTCTCCCCCCGCCCCATTGGAAACATCACTGAGAATCTCCTGATTCTGTTTATTTTTTAAAATTTTATTTTATTATTCCTATTACATCTCAATTGTTATCCCCTCCCTTGTATCCTCCCATTCCTCCCTCCCTCCCATTTTCCCCTTACTCCCTGCCCAGTCTCTGAAAGAATTTTCTTCTGATCTACAACCTCTTTTTAAATTTTTTACTGTCTTTCAAGAGAATGTTTTTTTATTTTAATGAGTCTAATTTGTCATTTTTATGTTCAGTACCTTTTATTTCCAAAGAACTCTTTGTCTCCTCAAAACTTACTTTGAAGATGTCTTAACTACATTTAAAGTAAGATGACCAGCATATTTTCTTTCCTCCAACTCCCAGAAAGAGATTTTAGGTGGAAAAACAACTCTCTAAATCTCAAGCAATGAGTTTGGTAGCTAATTTTCAGAAGCACAGTATAGACAGGGTTGTCTCTGTGCCAGTTGTCCTGGTATTCAGCAGCGTGTTTTCTGGGTTACTAACCCTACGACTTTCTATTCAGTGAGTCTTTGTGTAGGCAAATTCTCCACATGGCGCAATGACTGTTTATTTTCTCTCCTTTCTTCTCTCAGGGGGTCTGTATTCACTAACTAGGAAATATATTCTGCCTCCCATTTTCTATTCACCTGTGAGTCCCTGGTAGTCCATCTGCTGAAGATTGATGTTGGAGCGTATACTTTAAGTTGTTTTTCATTTGGAGAATTTCTATTTCGTTCAAGTTCCCTCAAGTTCTACTTTGAACTCATCCTGCTTGGTTGCCAATGGATTTAGTCATTTGAAATGCTCTTTAACTGTTCTGAATCTTTTTGAAAGACTATTCAATTATTTAAAGTCCTTTGGAGGGGTCTATGTGTTTCTTAAAATGTCTCTTCATGATATCTATTTCTTTCTGTACTCTATAGCTTTTTAAAGAAAATTGTGACTTGGTGTTTCACAGAGAAAAGTACGCTATGAATGTGTGTGCTTTATTTAGTGGGGGTACTCTGGTTGTGAAATGACATTATGGATAAACTTTGTGACTATTTGAAGTTGTGGTTCTGTAATGAGATTTAGCATTCCTAGAAGCTTTATATTTATTTGTGGAATTCAAGCTTCTATGGCAGGAGGATGGGAGAATCCACAAGTGTTCTGGGTCCAGGTCTACAGATAATGTTAGCTCACCTTCAGGACCCAGGTACACAATGACAATCCTGTCACTTGTGAAGGTTGATGTACAGGAAGTTGTGCGTGTGTGCATGTGTGCATGCATGTGTGTATGTGTTCACGCACTTGTGTTTGGGTAGGAGCAGAACTCCTTCTGCCAGTGCCGGCTGATAGCAATATTAAATTTCCTTGTGTGTGTGTCAGGACACCCATATCTGAAGCTGATTCCACTCTATCCCGATTTCCCCAGAAGCATCAGCATCCTCCTATTGCTCAAGCTTTGCTCTCATTCTTAAACATCATCTGTTTCTAGTCCCTCAGATACACTAAGCCCAGGGCTATGGGTAAGCACAGCCGTGTCTGGCTTTATTTTGTTTCTCAGATCCTTATGTTTGTGTAGCACGCACTTTCCCAACTGCGCCATCTCCTAAGCCTGTAGAAATAAGCCTTAATACAAAATTTACCTAGTATTTTATGCATTTTTAGCAGGAGTAAGATCCATGATATTGGCAGAAATCCAGTCTCCATGATGACTCTGGTTTTGACTAAAAGTGTCCATAGAATTCAGTCTCTAGGAGTTTTTTTGCTTTCTATTTTCCCTTTGGGGATTTCAAGTAGACACTGGATTATCTTCCCAGAGTCTGGATGACAAACCCTCCTGCATGAAACTCCCACAGATGTTAAGAGAAGGCCTTTCGAAGCCTCCTTTCTGGACATTTGCATCCCCTCTGCCTGAGTTCCTGTTCAGTGTTCCATTCCCGTTTTTAGCTAAGCAGCCTGTATGACTCTCTTTCATGCAGGAATACCACATTTTCTGGCTTTTATATCTCCATCACTAAGTGAGCTCAGGTACTCATCTCTGGTTGCGTTTTACTCCCTCTATCAGAAAGTAATTAATGAGTAACTATTTGAATATTTTCACAATGTACATTTGGAGACTTGCAGAAAATAGAAAATTAATTCTTTCATGAGCAAGCAGCTCCTAGGTATTTTGCATCCATCTGAAGTGTGGGACTGGAGTGTATCCTTAAAGGGTTTTCTCCCAGATTGCAAAGCATAGACTTCTATCAGAAAGAGCCATGTAATGATATATGGTACCTTATAACCACTGCTCTGCAACCTTGCATAGTAAGCACACAGAAAAGGGTGCAGCCATGGGCGAAGCAGGAAATTGGAGAAGGATACCTGAGAGTCTGAGTCATCTTGAAATGGTGAAACAGGAGCTTCTGACAGACAGGCAACATCATGAAAATACCATGTGTGTGTGGAATACGAAGGTGGCTGGAAATGTACCCAAATGTCTTCCACTTCAGCCACGCAAGGAACACCAAACATGGGGAAGCCCCTTCTTGTTTTTTTTTTTTTTTTATAATTAATTTATTCTTGTTACATCTCAATGGTTATCCCATCCCTTGTATCCTCCCAATCTTCCCTCCCTCCCATTTTCCCCTTATTCCCCTCCGCTATGACTGTTCCTGAGGGGGATTACCTCCCCCTGTATACTATGTTTGTCATGCGCGTTCCTCCAAGGAACACTTTCACAGATGGTCAACTTCACAGCTATACGTCTTGTTTAGGAAAAACAAAAGCTAAAGGGTAGACCTGCTATCTATGGCAGGCACTCGGAGGCACCTCTGGCCATAACTTTTATGGCCTTCTCATTTTTCTTACACACCTTTAGACAGAATGGTGTGCATTTCCCTCTAGAGGGAAAAATCTTCTTTTGTTGTTTGGTATAAAGCATAATGCCTGTTAAAGAAGTACAAAGTGAAATACTTCCATACAACTAAAAGGGAGGAAGGAATTCATGACAGAACTTGGAAGTCTCTCCTGGTACCTCCCTCTTTCAGAATGTCTCTTCTCAGAATGCTTTCTCCCCTAGCCTACCAGTGCCTGAGAATTTAATTTTTTTCCCTCTAGTGAACTTAGCTCTATTTCCACTTTGAAGTTTTATTTGTGTATCTGTGTGTGTGTGCTGTGTATGCCTTCATTTGTAGTGTGTGTTCATGTGCACATGTGTGCTTGTATATATGGAGGCTAGGGACCAATATTGAGTGTCTTTCTCTATATTTATTTTGAGGCAGTGTCTCTCACTGAACTCAGACTAGACTGGCTGTTCAGCAAGCTCTTGGGATTCCTCTATCACCTCCCCAGACTGCTGTGTGGTTACGATGCCAGGTTACAATGCCTGCTTTTTGTATGGTTCCTGAGCGGCCAAGTTCAAATCCTTATGCTTGCAAGGTAGGCATTCTGTCAGGGGAGGGACGGCATCCCTATACTCACTGTTTATTTATATCTTGAAGCACTCTCGCTCCAAGTTACAGAAGACATGCATTTACTACATCCTGTAGCATGATCTATAGATCAGGAGATCCAAGTACTTTCCATGGAGGGTTATTCTTGTAGGACTTTTCAGTACGTATCTCACGACTACCATTCATATCTCCGTTTTACACCAAAGCTGATGGGAGTTCCATAATCCTTCCTGGATTTATCAGGAGACTCATCCTCCAAGGGCAAGAACAGGCTGGGAAAGCTGCTAGACACATGTTTATAATCACTGGTATTTGCATCGCTACAAATAAAAGATACATTCTTCCTACATATGCACAGTGGAGATGGTTAGGAAAATCTGTTCTGAGTTACTTTGATACATGTTTCCAATTGCTAACCAAAGACTGCTTTAAATTTTTGTTTATAGGAAGCCGAACCAAGTTAGAGAGGACTGCTATTTGGAGCATGTGCTAGGCTTGGCAGCCCAAAGGCTGATGTCACCAGCATTCAGAGGTCCAGAAGATGCCGCCTGTTGGACATAAAAAAATCCAGTAAGATGCTGCTCCTCTATTTTATTCTGTATGCCTGCAGAGCAGAGGCCTAACTAACAGAATATGCTTCTCTTGGGAATTAAAGGCACTATATTACCAGTGTAAAGAGCTACTGGGATCATGGTTGTCGCATAACAATTGCATTTCAAGCTTAAAGCCTTTCCTTCTATAAACATTCATAACTGGGCTCAGGTGTCCCGTTTTGGTTTTTTGTTTTTTGTTTTTCTTGTAGCCTCCTGGTTCACAGGTACCCCACACTCAGTTACCACCTCTCAGGCTTTCCATGCCCACACCTCCCATGGCTCCCTATCGGGTTTTTTGGCTAGTCAGGTGATCCTTGGCTCCACCCCCTTAGCTCTCTAACCCTGTCTTTGTTGTTCAGTGGAGACACCTGACACCATGATTTGCATTGGCTTCCTAACTTTTCTTCCTTCTCCTCGAATTTCGTGGGTTTGAGTGACAGCTTGTGCTTTACTGTCCTCCATAAAGAACAGGGGTGCTGGCCAGAGAGGGGGTGCAGGGGAGGGAGGACTGCAGGCCGGAATTAATCCCGCTACCGCTTGACTTCTCTTCCTGCTCCTCTCATGACTTTCTCCACGTGAAGATAGCTTGGGTTTGTTTTGTTTTGTTTTGTTTTGTTTTACCTAGCATTGCCAGCTAAAAATAAGAGAGAAAGCATGTAAGTACATGGCCTGCCAGCTTCTGAAAGTTACTGAGAATGAGAACCCCAAAGCCTCCAATGGAGGATTGCATTTGACTTCTGACTGGGGTCTCCTAAGAGATTTTTTTTTTTAAGTCATCGTTTCACTGAGGTTGAGTATTGATGCTGCCGTCATAAGGACAGGAAGCACTTACAGCCTTCTTTAGCAGGCAGAGAAGAACTTTTCTACTTCTCATTTACAGACTTTCTGTATTACGTTTCACCTACATTGATTTATAGCCATTATCTATATTTTATATTAGAAGCTGGAAAACACTGTGTTTCACTGTCTTAGCTAAGACTTATAGAGAACCAGATGCCTCCCTCAGCTGTCTATACCATGGCCATGGGGAGAACAGGAAAGCTGACCTCACAGCAGGCGACTCTCTACAGGCCATTTGCATTGCCTTGTGGAGAGTGAAGGACTGTTAAGGAAAGAAACAGCCATTTCCGCTTCCTCACCTTGACACCCCACTTCTCAACTCCAAGGCAAGAGAGAAAAGCAATGCGTACCCCTTCTGTGTCCAGGTATTCCACCCCAGTTCATAGGTTGAGATAAGGAAAGATAAAGTGTTGATTTTCAGTTTCACTTTTTCATTTGCTCTCCATATACCCATCACATACTGTCTGTGAGGCACTGTGCTCCTCTGTAAAACCCAGATGACACTCAGGCTGCAGGGATCAGTATGTCTGGGTGGCAAGTTGCTATGGTTTCTTTTTTCTTTTTTTCCAAAATAATATACATATTTTTAATACATGTGGTTCTCTCATATGCTTTAACAATGTATTCTCTTCTGAATCTTTTTTTTTCCATTTTTCTTTTTATTAATTTATTCTTGTTACATCTCAATGTTTATCCCATCCCTTGTATCCTCCTATTCCCCCCCCCCCATTTTCCCATTATTCCCCTCCCCTATGACTGTTCCTGAGGGGGATTACCTCCCCCTATATATTCTCATAGGGTATCAAGTCTCTTCTTGGCAACCTGCTGTCCTTCCTCTGAGTGCCATGTCCCCTGGAGGGGGAGACCTGGTGGCACTCAGAGGAAGGGTTGCTATGGTTTCTTGATAGCATGGACTAGAGTTGTTTGTCACGGGTGATCAGTACGTCCCCTGATGTGGGGCTACCAAGATTGACAATGTCTCACTCACTGCAGGCGTCCAGCATCCCTGCATCAGTGTCAGGTTGAACTGAGGTTGCTTTGGGAGGCCTAGGGCTGACTGTAAAATACTTCAAAACAGCTAAAATGGAAGAAGGACTTCATGACAGGACTTGGAAGTTTCTCCTGACACCTTTCTCCCTCAGAATATCTCTTCTCAGAATGATTTTTCCAGCACCAGTGCTTGAGAATTTAATTTTTCCTCTGACGAACTTTGCTCTATTACCACTTTAAAAGTGCATTTTTTCCTATTTTATTTGTGTCTGTGTGGCATCTGTGTGCTCCAGCACATGCATGTGTACATATGTGCTTGTATGTATGGAGGATAGAGGCCCATACTGAGTATCTTTCTCTTTTTCTCCATGTTCATTTTAAGGCAGTGTCTCTCACTGAACTCAGAACTCATTGCTTGGCTAGACTGGCTGATCAGCTAGATCTTGAGGTTTCTCCACCACCTCCCCAGAAGTGGTAAGAACCCACACTTGGTTTTTGCAGGGTCCCTGAGTGGCCAAGTCCAACTCCTTATGCCTGAATGGCAGGCATTTTATCAGTGAAGATGGCTTAGGTGGGATGGTTGGTGGTCAAAAGGTCAGTTGTTTCAGCTCACAAAATACTGAAAGGAACTCAGATTTCAGGCTCATAGGGGCTGCACATCCTTCAAACCGAGCCTTGCTTCCTGTCTGTTCTTTTTTTCCTGAGTGCCTTTCTTAGCTTTGGTTTACATCTCACAAATCCTTTTGCAGCCTCTTGGCTCTACGCTACAGGCTCTTCAGTTTACTTATAAGCATTGTTTGGTTTCTGCCTGTGTGCAAACACTTAACTGTCTTAGCTTCATCAAGTGCTACTTGGAACACTTGTGAGCAACATGGAAGAAAGCAAGTTAATGGTGGTGACTTAGGTGCTACCAGGGCGGTGCTAAGATGGTCATGTTACCAGGGAGCATTTCTATTTCTAGAATCCCATTGAAAATGACTTTGCTATTGTCTAATGGTTTACCCAGATTACAATATGCTAGACATCATATTGGTGTCATCCTAAAATAAATTCTCCAACAAATGCCCAAAACTCTCACAACAGCCATGCTGGAACTCAATAGAGTAGAGTGACCCTGAAAAGCTATGCCAGGTCTCATCATCTATACTATAGAGACCCTCAGAGGCCAGAACAGAGGGGAGATAGGCTGAGGTAAGCCTCCTTATTATTCACACAAAGAGAAAAAGTAAACAGTTTGCTCTGGATCATACAGATGTTTTGGGGGAAGGACAAGCATGGAACCCAGGTTTAGGCTCTTAGCCCCTGTTTGTTCCTCTGTGTGTCTGTCTAGTCTCAGATGCCAAATATTTTTGGAGTGGTTCAGATGCTGCCCTTGAAATTACTGTAGAGTACACACCTGCCACATACAGGTGCCACATGTATACCTATCTATTAGATTGTTTTTTACTGTGGGAATGCTCAGTCACATACAAAATAGGATATACTAACGAAATTCCATATGCAGAACAGCTAGTTTCTACCACGACCAGCATTTTATTGTTTTAATATACCTTTCCAACATTACTAAGCGTTTTAACGTCCAACATATTATGCCTCCTGCTAATGTTTCTATTAAAGTATAATCAGTGTGCTTAATATTACCAATTTTGTAAAGTCATCTCACTCTCAGTCTACATTTAATTTTCACCTTTTTCAAACAAGTTACATTTGACAGAAGGACGTCTCCATATTAGAGTCACAATAAAGCACCTCAGAGCCTCTGGGGACATGCCTTGTAACAATATTTTTCATTAGCATTTAACAGTTCTCCGTCCTCCTTTTGTTCTAATACTTATGAGTAAAATAACTAAAGTAATTTATTGCATATTGGATGCCTACATCCTCAAGGTGCTCTTTGATGTATTTTCTTAGTCCATATATCTTCTGAAAGTAGGAAAATTTACCTTGACTCTTGATTGATATGAGTTGAAGTTTTGGCAGGAATGTGTTGCTAAGGGTATGTATATGTTCAGATCATTTCACAGCAGGTGACACCTGGTAGTGCTAATTGTAGAGGTGTTAAAATTGACTGGGGCGGAGATTAAGTACTTTGAATCTGATCCACTTATTATTAAGTTCTCTCACTTTTCTACTGGAATAATTTTTAGCTACCATTGCCTTGAACAGCCACTTATCAAGTGTTTAAAATTCTGATTTCTAATCGTGTCATTGTTTTCTTCAATTATTAATAGTAACTCCTGTGTAAAGAGCTCTGTTTTGTGCATTTAAATCTCCTTGAAAATATAGAGCATAGAAGGAATGTCCATCAATGATTTTTATTTCAATTTTCAGAAAAATGAGTGAAAACAGCAGCTGTAGTGTTGGTCAAGTCATGAACCAAACTTAAAGAACTTATTTGTCACAGATCTGCTTCTTCAGTCTGATGTGTTACCTTTGAGGGCTTGCAAATCTTCTTGTCCTGAGGGCACACCTTCAGGTGCTCATCTGGCTCGCCTATCACTTTCTTGTCTTCTGGCACAGCACAGGCCTCAGATTTATGGAGATGTCCTGTCCCAACCATGACATGGCACTCCTTGTTAAGGAGTCCTGATTCTGTTTAGAAAGAAACATTCCCCTACTTTGTCCAGAACTCACTATCTCCTCTGGCTTTAGTGAGCATATATTATATAACTAATTTATATATACCAAATGTTTTTGCTTAATGTATATAGCTCCACATTTTTATGTCTTCCCCCTTACATTGAGCATCTTGGTATCTGATTCCTGAATAGCTCATCCACAGTGCCTTAGGGAGATAAAACCTCAGGAGCCTCCCTTGGAACCAACCCACCCAGTTCCTCTTTTGGGTGCTTTATAGTAAGTACACTGTGTGCACAGTAGGCACTCAGAGTTTTGCTAGATTAGATCAAAGCCCAAGTAGCCTTTGAGTCCTTGTATTTTTTTCTGAGGCACATGGAAGTAGCAGGCCTGACCTGAGGGACTCTTAGTCATTTTGTAGCCCGAATTCTTCATGTACCGTCAGGAGGATTGAGGCCAATGAGCTGAAGCAATGGTCAAGGACTAATGAAAAGCAAAAGGTAAGACACACGACTAAACACAGAGGCATCTATATCCCAAGTGACTGCTTAGAACCATGGGAATGTAAATGATAAGGAGAGCACTGGATCGACACATGTGGGACTTTGTTAAGAGCTGACACTGATGTGTCCAATAGGAAAAGGAGAAGGGGGAAAAGTGAGGGGGCGTGGCTTCCCAGTCATGGGCATGAGTAGTAGCCATTCTCCCATCAGAGGACAGGGCTGGCAGGAAGGAGGTAGATGGGGATCAGTGGCTGCTGAACCTTAGAAAGAGACAGCCAGGCCCTTCACTTCTCCATATGCAAAGAGCTGGGCGCTCCAATTTGAACAGGGACCGAGAATAGGCGTGCTTGCTGGCACCTGCCGGAGCTCTGTCATTCCTGGGCAAGCTGCCATGTGTTCAGATTCTCAATGGCTCTAGTGGCATGTATTCTACAGACCCTTACATCCCCACAAGTCCTAGTTTATTTATTTCTAGGGACTTGTTCTCTGTTGTTGGCTGAAAAGCATAATATGGAAGAAAAACCAAAGAAGATTGTGTATTTCTTTGCTTTTGTTTGTTGAAAGCAAAGTGGTACCGTGCAGAATAATATTGGTTTTAGATAAGCTTGTTTCTTTGGCATCTCAATGAACCCCCAGGCTTACCATAATGACAAATACCTCTCGAATATTTATTTGTAAAATATTTAGAGTAAGTGTAGTGTTGGGGCAGTTAGAATTTTAATCTACAAATTATTGCCCATGCCAAGGAGTATATTTTATGCACCCTACAGTCATCTTACTACCCTCGTTTAAAAGATAATTCAATGAAAATGAACCTTGATGTACATTCTCTCTTTCAGAGAGGCATGGGCATTGCAATTTCAGATTGCTGCACTCTCTAAAGGGACCAAAGCACACGTTAGGAAGGTCTGGTATATGTGAAACATCCACTTGCATTCGCTTTTGTATCTGCTGTACAGCTTGATTATTTTGTCCTCTGTGAACTTATCTATTGGCAGTGCAATAATCTCCTGTACTAGGCACCTCTTAATTAAAAGAGAAAACATTAGCATTTTTAGCACAAAGGGAGAGTATAAACACAAGGGTTATCATGTCTTTGATGGAGACCTGTGTACATATGACCAAGGTCACATTGAAGAGATGGTCATTCGGATTTGCCTCTCATCTGAAGCTCCTTCATCAGGAATGCCATGAACCTTCCACTTAGTCGGTGCCTTCCTGTTTTGGTACCACAGGCCCATCCTCACAGAGTAGTAAACTGTATGTATCTGCATTCTCTCCTCATGCTGACTTAAATAGTGCCAAGCATAGCAGCCTCCCCATTCAATTAAGCCTCGGGGAGTCAATACAGAAGAACAGCAAGAAAACCATAGGTATTTTTGAATAAAAGTGAAAGTGACTGAGAGGAAAGCTCCTTTTTTGCTTTTATGGAAATCAGCCTAGCACTTCACAGCCATGATGACTGTAGAGAATTCAGAAAGGAGGCTGACCATGGAGCACAAGAAAGCCTGTCTCCTGTGTGTCCTGTTCATGTGGTAAGGCAGACACAGGCCCATGCCTTTCATCAGAGGCACTGATGGGAAATTGAGAAGTTATGAGGTGGATGGAGCCACACAGCTCTGTGAGCTGTTTGGCTATGTCCCCCAGAGTGTGACAATATTTTTAATGTAAGCACATCTTGCCTCTTGCTGCACAAAAGCCCAAGAAATGAATTTTTGATGGCTGAGAATGAACCCCATGAGAAAATTGGAGTTTTCTTTTTAAGTTCAACTTTAAAAAAATGAAATGTGTTTTTGAAAGAAGGATTTGTTTGCATTCAGTTCACCACAGAACTGTCTGGGATTTTTACTCCTGGTGGAAAAGCAACAGGGTTTTGTTCCCACCCCTCCCATAGACCTTCGGCAGCCATCTATCCGAGTGTGCAGTCTGCCTACGGTTTCCAGCCTCAGGCTTCTTTCTTGCCACCAATGTGGGCCCAAGGCATAAGATGGTATTTGGAAGCTCCCCCTCCATGCTGCCCACCACGAGTAGGCTAAGATGATAACCTGGGAGAGGGAGAGCTGTGAAGTGCAAATGTGGGTAAGAGTAGATGAGAAAATAAAGCTTTTATTCTTGGCTGCAGAGTGTTGCAGCCCAGCAAGGCTGATCTTTCATGCCACAGTGAGGTGAACTTATATATACCTAACATCCAGGGGCAATGACACACAGGAAAAGACTTCAAACTGGAAAACACAAGAAATACTGATGCTATCGGCACACAGCGGGAGTGTGGGAATCTGTCTGGGTAGTTCATTTCTGTCTAAGCTCTCTTCAGTTCATGTAGAAGTCCCATTCCTTCTTTCTCTTTTCTTCAACAATGGTCTGGGCCCTGCGTAGCATTCTGGGAATGCTCACCATGGAGACTCTGGGAACTGCACTGCCACATGCAGCTGGCGGTTGCTCTCATGGGCATGTCTGTCAGTTCAATCTCACAGTGTGGTCTAATAGGTTCCACATTGTCTGCAGCACTCCTCCCAGAGTGGTTTTAGTGACTATGAATAATATTTTGAAAGGTCCAACACCTGATCTTCTATTAACAGACCTGGGTATTTTGCTTTTGAGTGTCCAAAAGAAGCAATTATCTCGCAGAGCTCTGATTTAGGCATACCAGATTGAATTACGCAGGGCACATTTCATGAAGCGATCCCTGCACTTACATCTGCCCAGCTGAGGTAGGATGCTTATGTATAGAATGCTTCCCTTTACAGTTGCCATTTCACTCTGCTGTTTCAGACACTTCATGTTTACAACGCCTCTCATTCTTACAGACGGAAGGGCAGGTTTATTTGCTAGCATTCAACTTCCTGACAGGTATAAGGTTTTAAAGGCCTTGACTTTCTTATTCAACCCGACTAAGGACAATTCATAATGTCAGGATGTCACCGTGTTGGTTGGCATAGGATGTTATGTGCTACTGGTACGTAGGCAAGATCGAATGCCAGAACTGTTCCAAACACAGCCACGCTGTGGGCAGGGTTGTCCCAGCTGAATGGAGGCCTGCTGTGGTTGTGGACAGTGTTGAAAGGCAACAGGAGGAGTCCAGAAATTCAGGGAAGACAACAAGAACTGTGCAGTCACAATTACAGTGATGACTGTGGCAAGAACACAACCAGTGGGGAATTTCATAGGGTGATTTTTTTTTCTAACCTTTAATTCATTCTCAGGAATCTTGTCTGACCAGACTGCACCCTGGTAGGACTTAAGGATACTTAGCCTCAAGATGGGCAAATGTCTCAGCATTCATTTGGTACACTCAGCTACATAGCTCTCCTCCCCTGTAGTTAATGCTTGTACAAATGTGTAGTTTGGGAAAGGTCTGGAGTAAATAGCCAATATTGGTTGGCTAAAAAGCAAGGCAAAATTTCATGTCAGTTGACTTTATTACTTATTAATTAAACATTAAGCAAAGGCCCAGACTTTGGAGGAGAATCCAGCATGTCTACAATAAATCAAGGGTTTATTTTCCCATGTCTGCATTCCTTCTTCCATCTTGGCTGAGAACAGACAATCTTATGTGATTCATAAAGTTGTTGAAATATTTCCATAGCTCTTCCTACTTGTTTATTTTATTTGGTTCACACATGTTGTGGTTATTGGTGGGATAAGAAAGAGAAAAGGATCAGTGGTTATTCTGGCAATTACTTGCATTTTGACCAGACCAGTGGAAGAATGTATCTTACTGTGTGTCTATCAGCAAGGATGTGTGTGTGCTTATTGGTTTAAAGGACTCTCTGTTTTTCTCCTTTGGGGTGGAGGACAAGTTCTCACTGGCTCCCCTGGCTCTGCAGGAGTGGCACTTAGTTTGGAACTTGTGCCTGTGACCTTTCTGCCCCTGTGCTGGGTACACTACCATGCTGGCTTTTCATTTGTTTTTCTGATTTTTTTATTGTAACTTTTTGTACATTTCACTATCTTTTTCTCTCTGTTTGTAGGAGCTCCTTGACCTTAGCATTTTGTCATCTGACAGCCTTGATTTGACCTTTGTTTTATATTTTGATGAATTTATCGGTATTTAGCTTTGTTGTTTTGGTTTTGCTTCCTAGTTAAGAATTCTTACATCTTTTGAGGCAGTTAGGAAGTTCATCCTCACTTTCTTCTCCCTTGTGTGGTTTTATTTTTTACACTTAATCCCTAATCTACTTTGGGTTTTCCAAGAGTCTATTGTGTGAAATAGACCCCAGTGAATAGGTTTTCACATCAGCTAGTCCATTATCACTTGGGGAGACATTTGTGCTTCCCCTACTGACCTGAGGCTCTGTTTCCTGCACCCTGTTCCCACATAAAATGCAGTGGTTTCTGGAGTTTGTATTTTGTCCCACTTGTTTCCCCGCGTATTTACATACAAACAAATCACTCCGTTATATTAACATTTTCATTTATATAGACAAAAGAATTTATGATATTATTTTATATATTGTAAATGATCTTGAACTTACCAGACCCATTATGCTTCTTCCTGGGGTTCTTATTGTCATCCTTGCTTGCTTGTTTTCACTGGGATCCCCTTTGCCAGCTCTGGGTGCCATGACCTATTGCTTTTTCAGAGGCAGAAGGCAAGTGTGCAATCCGTCTAGGGAGAACTGATACCTTGTGGCTCAGGTTTTTCCGGCCAGTGTGTGCTCCATGTCATTTCACTCCTTTAAGCAAGCTGTGTGATTTTTTTTTTTAGGAGTGTCTCTTTATGTATGTCATACACCTTAATCTTAAGGGTATGCTCATTGCTTTCCTTCACAAGTATACAGATAATTTTCTTTTCATAACTTAAAATGGTTGTTTTTTTATTTATTGGAGCTACTTTGAGAAACATATGTTTAAGTCTACCACATTAAGTTCTAAATTGCTTTATTGGGACCTCCCCCCCACCACCTCTGGTTACAGATGTTTCTTCTTTGTGTTTATAGAAGAGGGGCTGTGACTGGGTTTCACCGATTTATTTTTGAGTGGAGTACTATAACTCCCCAATTCTGTTCTCTGCAAATCTCCCCTTCCGGCTTCAGTGCTGCCATCGCTTCTTATTACATTGTCCCAAATGGTAGAAACCGTGTTCCAAAGTAGCTTCCCTTAGAAATTGTTCCGAAAGAGTAAAGTTGGTTGAGGGGCCCTTGTCCCTTCTTTCACTTTCTTTTCCTTTTTGGAAGGAGTGAATAATCAGGAAGAGTTTCCGCTGTTGAACTTGAGAAAGAAGAAAGTGCCCTCAGAAGCTGACAGTTTGCAGTTGGAAATCCAGGTCTTAGAATTGCCATAGTTCATATGAAATGCACTTAACTCTCAGCGCATGTAAATATCAAATTTGCAAATAGAAACTTGTAACAGAAATAGTTTACACAAAAGGGACTACCTTAGCTTTCATCTAGTAATGAATTAGCTCCAAAAGAAAGGTTTACTTTCAAACTGACCAAAGCCAGAAAACCATCTTCCTAACAGTTCCCCTGTAGGCACACCAGACACAGCAGGGTGAAGTGTTTTATCTCATTGCTTTCATGAGAGACACCACAACAAAGACTAGAGATATCAGGGAACATACACGAAGCCTAAAAGTAGCCAAACTGAAACTGGCCTCTCTCACATGGCAACTACAGAACCTGTGGCTGTCTTGGATGTGAACCTGCACCTACAGTATCTTTGAGCTGGCTATTCCGGACTGTGTTGGTTTTGTGAATGTTCCCAAGGCCATCATCTCCGTGTGATTGTCACCATAAGCATTAATGAATAGTCAATCAAGTTTACAAAGCTCTGTAGCTATGTGGCTACTGCTGATCATAGGGCATGCCTTAGGCCATCACCCTGAAAACACTTGTTTTTCAGTCGTACAAAGAAGACATTTACATTGTGTAGAGTCTCCCTGAATCTTTGCTGCTTTGTCACACAACTGGACTGTCTGCAGCGTGTCTTGAAACTTGTGACAATAGTTGCAGGTCTCAACAGTGGCCTGGTTCTGTCTTTGCTCTCTGCTTCCATCTAAATTATTTAAAACTTTGAAAACTGAAATGAAAACAAAAGCCAAAAACAAAACAAAACAAAACAAAAAGTCAGTTTTTTGCAATTTTAGAGAACAAGCATCACACACTTTTTTTTTCATACCAGAACAAGGGATTTAAAAAGATACCCTTCATGCTTTCATAAAAATGTTTTGTGATTTTTAAGTGGGTTATACAAAAAGACAATAAGAAAGTTAAAAGATTCTTTTTTTTTTCCATCAGCAGGTATTCAGCAATATGTCACATCTTAATTTACCTAATTTGTCTCCTTTCAACTTGACTTTTGGATTTCCTCATTGCAATTTTTCAAAAGGTGACAGACATTATGTGATTGTCACTAATTCCTCCCACTCAACTCCCAGAGCTGCATTGTTCTGAGGATGATGTTGTCATCTCTCCTCCATGGGTTCAGTTTAAGGAAGAGAGGCAGATGGTAGGTAGGACTTTGCAGGCGCCTCGGCATTGGCTGGCATTTAGCTCTGGAGAATCGCAACACCTGTTCCAGAAAGTTCCAACTCTTTGTCCTCTTCAACTTCTTCAGTTTTCCACTCAGGACCTGACTCTGGTTACAGTGGAGGGCACAGGAAGCCCTTGCTTTGGAAAAGCCTGTGAGTTGGCGCACACACCTGTGAAAACCTGTTCCAGTGCATTGAACTAAGTGAGCACTTTCAAAACTGAGCTAATCCTGAATGTTCCTCAGTGGTGACACATTTGCCCATGTTTAAGAAGGACAATACAGGCGGTAAACTTTAAACCCCTACCCAGATCTAGCCAATGGTCAGAACATTCTCCACAGTTGAGTGGAGAGTGGGATATGTCTTTCTCACATACTCTGGTGCCTCACATTTGACCATGTCCCCTGGAGGGGGAGACCTGGTGGCACTCAGAGGAAGGACAGCAGGTTGCCAAGAAGAGACTTGATACCCTATGAGCATATACAGGGGAGGTAATCCCCCTCAGGAACAGCCATAGGGGAGGGGAATAATGGGAAAATGGGAGGGAGGGAAGAATGGGAGGACACAAGGGATGGGATAAACATTGAGATGTAACATGAATAAATTAATAATAATAAAAAAAAGATCTTGGGTTTATCCATCTGCACTGCACAAAACAGATCAAAACCTGATAGCTAGTATCCTGGTCTCCCTCTGGGCAGGCCAGCCATGTTAATTATGCATTGAGCTGTGATGTTCACTCCAGTTCCAATCTTGCTCCCTTCCTTTTAAAGTTTAGGATGCAGTGCTTCCCATGGATACTTGTGGATCCAAGTGGCAGGCATGTTGCTGGCTCATTTGTGCAGGCAGGAAGGCATCCAGGAGGCTTTGGCCAGCACTCTGGCCCACAATGATGGAGCTTTTCTCTGTAATATACAGAAAACCTTTATTTTTATAATTTCACAAAATATAGGATGTATATTAAGCCTGAAGGCCCCAGGCTTAAACATCATTGGTATTGGGGCAGCCCAATCTACTGTTCCATACAGCTCTTTGCCCATGTGCATCTTACCCATGTGACTGTCCTTTTGACACTGGGTGTCATACTCTTGCTTTCTTACCATCCCTTTCCTCTCGTACACTTCCTTTAATCATTCACATTTATTTTGATGTGGCTTTCCCCATGTTCTACTCTTTTCTTCAAGCAAGGGCAGTCTTACACATCACTTATTTTGTCTGTTTATACAATCTTAACATAGCTATTAATAGTGTCCCATTCACTATGAAATTTCCTTATTTAGATTATGTGTTTTGTCACTAACTTACTGTTTTGTAAAGATATTCCGTTTTTATATTGATTTACTTATAAGAAATGTTCTCATTATTGGACACAATTATCTTCCTCCTAACCTCATATTGGCCATCCACTGTGCTTCAAATACAGTTAATCTGATTTAGAGGCAGTTAAGGCTAGGAAACCGGCCATTCTATTGTCTGTTGGTCCTCACAGCAATGAGCAATGAATCTTTATTTTTTTAAGTTGTCAACAGATATATCTGCAGCACAACTTTTGTAGCTAAGGCTCAAGAAGCATTGCAGAAGAGAAGGCAGAGAGACTGTAGAGTCAGAGGACCACGAAGTCTGCCATGAGACTATGTCTCCTAAAATGGCTGCCTAAAGTTTTAAATGATGTCACTGTAATAGACATGCTAATTAATATGGTGTGAAATATAAGGAACCCCACACCTAGACAAAGAATGACAGGCAACTTCTGGCTGCTGAGAGAGGAAGGCTTAGCCCCTCTCAGGGACAGGCTCCTGATTGTTATTTAATGCAAGATGGTCAGCACTGAAATCACATATACCCAGGCCAGTCACACTATATGGACTCAGCAAGTTGTATTTATATATTTATACATATATAAATAAAAATAATCAAAGAAAAAGAGGCTATCATATGAGAGAGTGAAAGGGGTATGGTAGGGGTTGAAGGGAGAGGATGTGGGAAGGGTTGAAGGAAGGAATGGGAATAAGGAAATGATGTAAGTATGCTTTAATTAAACATTTTTAATAAATTAACAAAAACTTAAAATATTTACCACACTCTGTGTGAGCGCAAAACCCCTCCCTCTGAGGTTAAGACAGCCTTCCTTGTATCCCACCTGATGTAGTTTCACAGAAGAACTTTCGAGTAGACACTCCCATTAACTCTGGGGGGAAATGCTGTTTGAAAAGAAAATCTTGCTGTCTTGTTTGGTTTGGTTTAGAGGTGAATGTTTATTATCTTTTTATTTTGTGTATCTTGAAAAGCCATAGTGTATTAATATGATCCCAGTCTAAGCTGCTAGGTTTATAAACAATGATGAAATCACAAACTATGAGTCAAGAACCGCTCACACACAGTAAGCTTGTCTTGTGTCAGACCAATGGCGCAGATCAACTGAGAGATACTTGAGAGCCTCAGACTCTCAAATGGAGAAAATGAGCAGGTGGTTGAAGTCTGGGGTTGAAGGTGAGTTTTAGTGCACTTTCTGTCATTTACCTACAGCAGAGACTTGAGGCTAGTGAATCTCCCTGAGTTTTCATTTCTCTATATGGAAAATTGGAATCAGGTGAGCACTTATCTCAAAAGGCTATCACAAAAATCAAATAAGGTATTCTTTGTTAGAAGAAAGCCTACTGCTAATGTGTAGGTGCCATCAGCATATTCCCCACACAAACCCTTATATACTATTAACATTTGGGGTGTTAAAGGAGTAAACTTTCAGTAGTGGGGAAAGAGTGGTGTATATTAGGAAGAAAAGATGGAGTCCAAGAAATAATAATCTAGATTCTTCCACTGATTGGTTCTGTGAGCAGGAAAAGGAAGACAGGGGGACTCATAAGATCAAAGTGAAACTATACACACACACACACACACACACACATACACACACGTTATTTCTAAAATACAAAGTATTGTATACAAATGTGGTAGTTTTGGTGCTATTGTTAAGATTAAAGCCCAGAGACACTATGTGGGTGTGCACCTAGGGGATTTATTTTGGAAGAGTCGATGTGAAACCATTGCTCATAAACGAGTGTGCTCTACTTCTGTCTAACTTTGTCTGCTAACCTGGCCATCTCATTTCCAAAGCCCATGGGATAAACAAGTTGTACTTTAGGACATGGAGTGTTGCTTTAATCTCTCCTCGCTTCCATAGCTTATGCCAGATTATTAGGCTCCAGCCTCAGCACTGCCATCCACATTTGTGAGTTTAGGAATGTCAGCCAACCTCCTGCGTCAACTGTCACTGTTTGTTAAGACCTCACTGAGCATATTCCCCAGGCCCAAGGCATATAATGCCACATCAGCCCAGTGGTCACTTAGTGTTCTTTCTGCTGCCTTCAACAGAGATGAGTCTTTCCACTCAGCTCACTTTCTGTCTTGGTATGCCCTTCTTGGCAGACCCACCTCCCGCCCTGCTTTACCCCAACTGTCTTCTCTAGCCATAATCACTTCTCTTTATTATGTGCTATTAACCATTACTCCATCTGGTCAGCTTCTCGTCCTGACACCCAGACATGAACCTTCACTTCCTAACATGTCAGCTTTGCAGTTTCACACTACTCACGTGATTCTTTCCTGTCTGCTTTTCCTTCAGATCATTGCTCCTTCAGCAGAGAAATCATATTTACCTTTGTTTCACACATCCTCATCCTTAATAAGTAGTTTTAAAACAAGTATTGAAATAATATACACAAAGCATAATGCAATTTAAAACATTCTACATACTTATTTTATCTCACTAATCCAGGGCTACGGAGAATAAGTCTTCGAGGAAATAACCCCAATTTTTTATTAGATGTCTTGTCGTTAATACATGTTTAGTGTCTGTGAATCTAGTTTTAGGGACTTAGTAAATTAAGTAGACATAGGTGTCTGTAATTCTCTCAAGGACTTGAACTCAGTCACCAGAGTTCCAGAAGAGCCGTCAGGATGAGTGGTGAAAAAGAATTCTCTTTGGATTTTCTTGGGCTGAAGCTGTTCAGATTTGTGGCCAGCATGAAGCTGGGCGTGGGAACTGGCTGGTTCCTCACTAGCCCAGTTAATGATTGCGTGGAGGGGCCCGTGAGGTCACAGCCATCTTTAGCAACCTCGTTCCTACTGTCTTCCTCAAGTTCCTCTCATTCTTCCAGGCATGAGAGCTCATGAAGGAGGAGCAGAAACACCCTGCTTATTTGGTTTGTAAAATTCAGAGGCCTGCATGTTGCTAGATGCATGACCTTCCCCAGTGGATCACTGTCATCCTTTGGCGTATGGCCGTCTTCCTCATTCCTGACTCCCCACCTCCCCCCGCAGGAAACCTGAGTGACTCAGAATGAATTCATGCTGGTTGTGCCTTTGGTGTGTAGAGTTGAAGTAGATGAGTCAAGAGTTCTACCTTGATTCACAGTAACACAAAATGGCCCAAGGACAAATGAAATGTGCTATTGAAGTCTTGAGGGACATGTTTGTGGTTCCAGGGACTGATCCCAGGACTTTGTACTTACTACATATGTGCTCTATTGCTGAGCTATATCCCAACCTTAAAATTAGTTTTCTGTAGGAGAAAATAAAAGATAAAATGCGTAGAAAAATAAAAAGAAAAGAAAACAAAAGCCAATAGCTTGAGAAAGTTTCTCAAAGAGAGAATGTTGATGGCCTCTATGGGGCTGTGGTAGTTTCTAACAACCAATATTGGAATATCACATTGGCAGCAAGTGGCAGGCAGGGTTCAGGGCTGAGATTCAGTAGTACCAACATGGAGACCAGAAACTTAACTTTAAAGGGCCACAAGCGATTCTGATACTGCCACTTAGGGACAATACAGCAATACCACCAGCCACAGCATTTTTCCTTTGAGCCAACCTTGAGGGTAGACATGTATGGTGGAGAAAACTCAGAGGTGAAACCTAGGCAAAGGGCATCTTGAGCAGATATGCACCAAGGTATGCTGCCCAAGAAAATGATAGCTTCAAGTCATAATCTAAAGACTATTCTAACTGTACAAATAGCTTATGCATCATAAACTGCTGATGGTACTATTAAGAACATAATTTTCTTCTGCAGGAGACTAAAAATCCTGTGGAAGAATCCATTCTTATACCCCTTTAGATGGACTGCGTGAGAATAACTGGCTAGTTCATGACCATGATGCCCAAGGATACCATGATGAAAATCTCAAAATTCAACTGCTTTATGTGTTATTTCATCTAAAGGAGAATGTTAGTTTGTTTTCCACTGGGTAACATGGATACGATTAACATTAATAATGGCTCCCTTGAAACCATAGTCACTTTTATCAGCTGTCACTCAGTATCTAATAACTGTGCAGCTGAGCCAACTATCATGTTACTAAAGTGCTGTGGTATGCAGTTATACACCCCATGTGTGACACAGCTCCAGAGGTACCATTCATGTGGAGTTGTTCCATGCGGGTACCATTTCAATTTTGACACATATATATATATATACATACACATATATATACATATACACATATATATTAAAAAACATATATAACTTAGTGGAGGAGTTGGCCACCAAGTACATAAGAAATCAGGAATGGTAGAAATGTCTAAGACACTTTAACCCAGAATCATCTCACACGAATAGACTAGAGTTCAGCAGTGGTTGAACACAATTAAGTGAAGATGTATTCAGTAGTTGCCATATTCGAATACTTCACTAAGTGTGACTAATAACAGAATGCTCCAGTGTGCCAGTGCAGACCCTGTGCGTTGGAATTTTCATCCTTAGAAGTGTGCTGTCAAGCTGTACTCTGCTCTGCTCACCTTCAGTGCCTCACATAATGCTCTTCTTGGAAGTCTATTGTGTATTCCGTTGGGGACAGAAGAACCAAATGAAAGGCACAAAGTACAGGCTGCTTGCAAAGAGCTTTTGGGAGCCCATTTGTGTTCACATGTCCTCTATGCTAGCAGGAGAACGATCCCGCCACTCTTCTGTGCCCTGCTGGCTTAGCTTAAATCCCAAACATAAGCAAAGTTATTTGTCCACCTGAGTGCTGTATGCCTAATGATTTTCTTGTGGAATACAAAAAAATTAGTCCAGTGCCACGGCTACTCTCCAGATTTATGTTTGCATTTTTTCTGAGGGAACTGCCTACAGAGTCCATTTACAACTTCTTGATCCCCAATTGCTATATTTTCCCCCCAAGGGAAGATTTATGTTAATTCTTTGATTAATGTATATGCTTACAAACTCACTGTGATGATTTGGCAAAAGTTATGGGCTGGCTTGGTTAGTGCACCTCAACTTCCTGGGTGCTTTGTTTCCTTTAATATGAAGGCTACAGAGCTGAAAGGGCCCACCTCTTGACACCTTTGATTTTTCATAGCTAACAGTGACTGGCCTTGTCCTTGTCACTAATTCCTGGGTAGTAATTCTTGGGAAGAATTCTATCCTTCAACTAAGAGCCAAAGCTGTGAGTTGGGAATATATCTGGGCCCTTTACCTTTTTCGGGGCCTGTGTCCAGGTTGTGGGGGGTATTTGCCAGCTTATAACCGTGAAGATAAAAGCTACATCCTAAAGGTGGTTATGTAGAACACTGGGAGGAGCTGAGAGGCTGACAACATCCTAGACTCCTAATTTAGTCCTGGCTGTACCTCTCACGTACCCTGTTCCTATGAGCAATGTACCCTGTTTATACCTTTAAGTTGGTGCGTATGTGTTTCTTGGGTTCTCAGGACTCCCTGGTTAGTACACACATATATGTATACATATATACAGATTTGTATACAGATATACAGATATGTATACAGTTAAAAAACATATATAACTTGGTGGAGGAGTTGGCCACCAAGTATATAAGAAATCAGGAATGGTAGAAATGTCTAAGACACATTAACCCAGAATCATCTCACATGATTTCCTCTGAGGGAATTCTCTGATAGAATTCTGAAGACACTCCAGCCAGGGAAGCAGGTAGGCTAACTGCATATGTTTACCTCCCTCTCCTCTGTTTCAAATCCAATCCCCGGTCTTACCTCTAACCGTGTATCAGACCACCTGCCACAGCTTCCCTTCCCTTCCGACTCAGATCTTCAGCAGAACACACAGCTATTTTCCTTCACTCTTCCTTCCCCCAACATCTAGCTTTATCCTAGCCCCCAACTCCAGCAGGCCTTTCTGGGGGAGGGGGTCCCTGGGCTACTCCTGCCAGCAAAGCATGCTGGCTTCAGATTTTATCTCTCCCTTTTCTTCTCTAAATCTATCTCTCCGCTCTCATTCCCAGCTCTGTAGTGGACTGCTGTTGCATTTTCTCCTCATTGTCAGCTCTCCTTCTCACAGGACTAAACAGATCCTGGTATTACACCCTGCTTTCCTCCCTCCTGCAGGCCCCTACTCCTTGCCTATCACCATTCATAACTGGCAGCTCCCAACACCTAGAAAAACATCTTCTCTGAACAACCCTTTGAGATACACCAGCAAGATCCCAGAATACTTCCCCAGGGAGATAGTATACTTCTACCACACTCTCCTAGGAATGAGAGGGGAAACAGAAACCAAAGAAACACTCACCCAACAAAGACAAGACCAGATGTCTTAGTTTTCTATTGCAACCCTTACAAAGAAACTCATTTAATTTGGGCTGGCTTACAGGTTCAAAGGGTTACTTATTGTTATCATGGATGTAAGCATGGCCAACACACTGGCAGACATGGTGCTGGAGAGGTAGCTCAGAGTTCTACCTCTGCAGGCATCAGGAAGAGAGACATTGGGCCTGGGTTGAGCATTTGGAATTTAAAGCCTAATCCCAGTGACATAGTTCCTCTAACAGGGGCATACTTACTCAATAAAGTCACACTTTATAATAATGACTTCCTAATGATGAAGCATTCAAATATATGATCCTGTAAGGAACAACAAAAGAAACATATTCTAAGTACTACCTTTTCATTTTTAGACTCCATTAAATCATCCGGAGAAAGTAAAGCCACTCCAAATTTCCTGAGAAAGTGTCAGATTGATTTCCATAGTTGTGTAAGTCTGCACTCCAACCAGCAATGGAGGAGTGGTCCCCTTTCTCCACATCCTCACCAGCATGTGCTGTTACTTGTGTTTGTCATCCTAGGCATTCTGATGCATGTAACATAAACTCTCAGTGTTGTTTTGATTTGCATTTCCCTGATGACTAAAGATAGTGGGTATTTCTTTAAGTGCTTCTCAGCCATTTGAGAGTCCTCTATTGAGAATTCTCTCTCTAGCTCTATATATGACTTTTAATTGTTGTTTGGTTTGTTGGTATTTAATTTATTGAGTTATTTATAAAGTTTGTATTGGCCCTTTGTCAAATGTAAGATTGGTGAATATCTCTTCCCAATATGTAGACTGCTGTTTTGTTCTATTGACAGTGTCCTTTGTCTTACAGAAGTTTTTCACTTTCATGAGGTCCCAAGTATTAATGTTTGATCTTAGTTCCTGATCTGTTCTTGTTCTGTTCAGGAAATTGTCTCCTGTGCCAATAAGTTCAATGTTCTTACCCACTGTCTCTTCTAATAGATGTAGTGTTTCTGATTTATGTTGAGGTCTTTGATCCACTTGGATTTGAATTTTGTGCAGGGTTATAGACATGGATTTTTGCACTATTCAACTTGTAGACATCCAGTTAGATCAGCACCATTTGTTGAAGATGGTATCTTTGTTCCACTGTTTGTTTTTGGCCTTTTTTTTTTTTTTTTTTTGGTCAAAAATTAAGTGTCCATAGGTGTGTTTATTTCTGGGTTTTCAGTTTGATTCCATTAATCCACCAGTCTGTATGCCAGTAGCATGCAGTTTTATTTATTTTTTATTGCTCTGAAGTACAGCTTGAAATCAGGGATGGAAATACATCCAGATATTCCTTTATTGTGTATGATTGTTTAGCTATTCTGGGTTTTTGTTTTTCCAAATGAAGTGGAGAATGGTTCTTTCAAAGTCTATAAAGAAATGTGTTGGTGTTTTGATAGAAATTGCTTTTAATCTGTAGATTGCTTTTGATAAAATAATCATTTTTACTAAGTTATCCTACCAATCCATGAGCATAGGATATCTTTCCATATTCTGATATCTTCTTCAATTTCTTTCTACAAAGACTTGAAGTTCTTATCATACAGGTCTTTGATTTGCTTGGCTAGATAGAGTAACACCAAGATACTTCATATTATTTGTGGCTATTGTGAATGATATTGTTTCCCTAAGTTCTTTCTCAGACAGTTTGTCATTTGTATACAGGAGGGTTACCAATTTTTTAAAGTTAATTTTGTATTCATCCTCTTTGCTGAAAGTGTTTATCAACTGTAGGAGTTCTCTGATGGAATTTTTGTAGTTACTTAGGAATACTATCATATCATATAAGATATAGTGATAGTGAAATAGGGATACTTTGATTTCTTCCTTTCCAATTTGTATCCCCTTGATCTCCTTTTGTTGTCCTATTTCTCTGGCTAGGACTTCAAGTACTATATTGAAGAGCTATGGTAAGAATAGGCAGCCTTGCCTTATGCCTGATTTCAATGAAATTGCTTGATGTTTTTCTCTATTTAACTTGATGTTGCCAATAGACCTGTTGTATGTTACCTTCACTATGTTTAGGCATGTGCCTTGTATCCCTGCACTCTTCAAGACTTTTGTCATGAAAGTGTGTTAGATTTTGTCAAATGCTTTTTCAGCATCTAATGAGATAATCATGTGGTTATTTTTCTTTAAGTTTGTTTATAGGGTGGATTACATTGATGGATTTTCATGTATTGAACCAGCCCTGTATACGTGGGATGAAGTCTACTTGATCATGATGAATGATTTTTTGATGTATTCTTTGATTCAATTTGAGAGCATTTTATTGAGTATTTTTGCATCAAAGTTCATAAAGGAAATTGATCTCAAATCTTTCTTTTTTGGGTCTTTGTGTGGATTAGTCATCAGGGTGACCATGACTTCATAGTGTGAGTTTGGCAATGTTCCTTCTGTTTCTTTGAGGAGTATTGGTATTACCTCTTTGACAGTCTGGTAGTAGTCTGTGCTGATACCATCCGGCCATGGGTTTTTTTTTTTTGGATGACAGACTTTTAATGACTGTGGCTATTTCTGTAGGTGTTATTGCATTATTTAACTTGTTTGCCTGATCTTGATAAAACTTTGGTAAGTGGAATCTATCAAGAAAATTGACCATTTCATTTAGATTATCCAATTTCGTGGAGTACAGGCTTTTGATGTAAGACCTAATGATTTTTTGATTTCTTCAGTGCCTGCTGTTATATCCCCCTTTACATTTCTGATTTTGATTATTTGGACAGTGTCTCTGTGTCTTTTAGTTAGTTTGGTTAAGGGTTTGTCTATCTTGTTGATTTTCTCAAGGAACCAGTTCTTGGTTTCCTTGATTCTTTGTATTGTTCTTGTTTTCTCTAATTCATTGATTTCAGTTCTAAGTATATTTCCTGCTGTCTACTCCTCTTTTGTGTGTTTACTTTTTTTCTAGAGCTTTCAGGTGAGCCATTAAGTTTGTTAGTATGAGTTCTCTCCATTTTTTTTTTTTTTTTTACAAATGCACTTAGTGCTGTGAACTTTCCTCTTAGCACTGCTTTTATTGTGTCCCATAAGACTGAATATGTTATGCCTTCATTTTCATTAATTTTAGGAAGTCTTTACTTTCTTTTTTTAAAGTTTCCTCTCTGTCCCAGTGATCACTGAGTAGGGAATTGTTCAGTTTCCATGAGTGTGTAAGCTTTTTGTTATTTCTTTTGTTATTGACCAGCTTTAATCTGTAGTGATTTGTTAAGATACCATGGGTTAGATCATTTTTTTTTTGTAGCTTAGATCAATTTTCTTGTAGCAGTTGAGACTTCCTTTGTGACTGACTATATGGTTGATTTTGGAGAAGGTTCTATGAGGTGCTGAGAGGAGGATATATTTTTTCCCTCTGGGTGAAAAGTTTTATAGATATATATTAGGTCCACTTGTTCATGACCTCTGTTAGTTTCATTATTTCTCTATTTAGTTTATGTCTTGATTATCTGTCCATTGGTGAGAGGGTTGTCGAAGTCTCCCACTATTAATGTATGGGAATCAATGTGTGATTTAAGTTTTAATAATGTTTCTTTTACAAGTGTGGGTGCCCTTGTATTCACTGAGTATAGATATTCAGAATTGAGATGTGCTTCTGGTGGATTTTTCCTTTGATGAGACTGAAGTGACATTCTCTTTCTCTTTTGATTAACTTTGGGTGGAAATCTATTTTATTAGATATTAGAATGTCTACTCCAGCTTTTTTCTTGGGTCCATTTGCTTGGAAAACATTTTTCTAGCCCTTTACTCTGAGCTACAGTCTATCTTTTTTTGCTGAAATTTGTTTCTTGTATGCAGCACAATGTTGGGTACTGTTTCCACAGCCATTCTGTTAGTGTGGTCTTTTTATTGGAGAGTTGAGTCCATTGAAGTTGAGAAATATTAATGATCAATAATTCTTAGTGCCTTTTACTTCAATGTTGGTGGTGGTAATGTTTGTGTGCTTGTCTTCTTTTGGTTTTGTTGCAGTGCAGTGAAGTTATTTATATCCTGTGTCTTCTTGAATGTAGTTAATTTCCTTGGGTTGGAGTTTTCCTTCTAGTATCTTCTGAAATGTTGGATTTTGTATAGATATTGTTTAAATTTGGTTTCGACATGGAATATCTTGTTTTCTCCATCTTGGTGATTGAAAGCTTTGTTGGGTATAGTAGTCTGGGATGATATCTGTTTTCTCTTAGGGTCTGCATGACATCTGCACAGACCCTTCTGGCTTTCATATTCTATGTTGAGAAGTCAGTGTGATTCTCATAGTTCTGCCTTTATATGTTACTTGACCCTTGACCTTTTTCACACACAAACACACACACACACATATATACACACACACATACACACAAATATACACATATGTATATACATACATATAGACATTATATGCACTATATATATTATATACAATATACATACACTATATATATATATATATATATATATATATATATATATATATATATATATATACGCACATATATATGGTTTGGACATTTAAGGTTTGATTACTATGAGGTAAGATGAATTCCTCTTCTTTTGGTTTAATATATTTGGCATTTTTAACAAGCCCTTTTTATGTTTAAGGGTATTTCTTTTTTTGGATTGGGGAAATTTTATTCTACAAAATTTGTCAAAAATTTTTTCTGGCTTGGTCCATAGTCTCTGATCTCTTGTGTTCTCAGATAGTATTCATGCTGTCATGCTGTGTGCTGCCCTTACCAACAGCAAAACTTTTAATCACAATAGATGGAGAAAATAAGACATTCTATGATAAAACCAAATTAAAGCAGTGTGTCTATAGCCCTTCAGAAGGTTCTAGAATTAAACCTCCAACTTAAAGAGGTTAACCAAACTGCAGAAAACATGAGGAATAAATAATACCAAACAAGAAAATTAGATGAAAAAAATATATATAGACATACAAAACAAAACAAAAACCAAACTACCACCACCACAACAACAAAATAATAAAAATCAGCAAACACTGTTCACTGATAACTCTTAATGTCAGTGGTCCCAATTCTCCAAGAAAAAGACTCAGATTAACAGAATGGATGCAAAACCGGAATCCATCATTCTGTTGTATCCAAGAAACACACGGTAACATCAAGGATAGACATCACCTTTAGGTAAAAGGATGGTAAAGATAATCCAAGCAATCAAGTGGACCTAAGAAACAAGCTTATATATCCATTCTAATACCTAACCAAATAGACTTCAAGTCAAAATTAATAAAAAGAGATAGAAGAATATTACATACTCATCAAAGGAAAAAATCCACCAAGGGGACATATCAATTCTTAACATCTATGTACCAAATGAAAGTGTACCCAATATCATAAAAGAAACACTAATATATCTTAAATCACATATTAACTTTCACATGCTTATTGTAAGGGACTTCAATTCCACACTATACAAAAACTAAACAAATATCTAGAGCTAACCCTGTAGGAAGCTCCTAACAACTCAGGATATTACCAATACCCTCCACAAACTAGCAAGGCCATATTGCTGAATGCAGCAGCTATACAACTTGTTGAATGTGGAGATTTTCAGCTAGTGTCTACAGAGTCTTCACCACTATATGCTAACATTTGTGTTACAGAAGGTATTTTCATGCTACCAAAAGAGAAACACAAAACCAATCCAGCCACGTACTCTCAGATCAACAATGGTATCCTGCTGCAAGATATGCTAGTGCAATGGTGGCACAAAACTTATGAAACTAGCAAACCACTATCTGATTTGACTTAATACCCATTCTATGGGATGGAACTCATAAATTACAGTGCTTCAGTGGCCAAATACCTGAGACTAGATATCCCACGGACCTATCTTTAAACAAAATTCTTCTGTTCTACTGAAAGATTGTACCAATAACTCCTAACGACATTCTGCTAAACCTATAGATAAGTACCTTGCTCAGCCATCATCAATGAAGCTTCCTCCTTCAGCAGATGGGAAAAAATACAGAGAACAACCTGCAGACAATATAGAAAGTGAGAGGCTTTAAAACACTCATACGAAAACGAAATATCTTCATTAAATCACTTCTGTTAGAATGCAGGGAACCTTGTGGAATGGAGGTGGAAAGATTTTAAGAGTAAGAGGAGATGGAGGACACCAGGAAACAAGGCCTTCTAATCAACAGGATTGAGGCACATATAAACCCACAGAGACTGAGATGGCATGCACAGGGTCTGCACAGGTCTGCACCAGATGGGGTCCTAGAACTGAAAGGAGAAGTGGGCACGTGGCCCCTTCCTTAACCCAGAAGCTGTCTCCAGGTGACGGCCACTGGCAAATGAGAATTTTGTTTCCTACATGGGAATGTCACTGGGGGAAAACACTTTTATGGTTATTGAGATTGGCAACAGGCACTTTTACCTACTGAGCCATCTCACCAGGTCTGCATACTTCCATAAGAGTTTTTGGTGCTAGTTTTCACTATAAATAAAAAGGAGAAATAGACTTAATCAAATCCAGCTAAGATTACTTAAGGGACTATGGCCATATGCTACTCAGATTCTAAACATTAAATTCCAGGGGCAATTTCTAGGGCTGCTTGGCATTCAGTTTCCCTAGGAGAAGCAGTAGCAAATGAAAGCATCAGGCCAGGAGTTCATGGAACGAAGGGAAGAGGAATTTTCTTCTTGCTTTGATGCATTTTCAGAGACTTTGCATCCTTCGTGCTATTAGTTCTTGCAATTTAAAAAGAATAAGAGTAGAGCATTAGAAAACTCTTTGGTATAAAGAAGCTGGAAATTGGGCTCAAGGGTGTTGGAGTCTGATTTTATAATGTACTCTGACCACAGCATTCTCAATGTTTAAACAGTCCCCGAAGAAAGAAGTTAAAAGCTGCTGGAGATGGCTTTCATGAAAAGAAAAATCATCTCCTCAGAGCCCCCATTCTTCCTCCTTCCCTCCCTCTCCTCTCCCTCTCCCCTACTCCCTCTCCCCTCTCCTTCCTCCCCCTTCTCCTTTTCTCTTCCTCCATGGGAGATTTATTTAATTTAGAAACCCACCAAATCACTTCTCTGAGGTTTTGCCAACATCACTAAAGCATTTATTCTCACTGAACTACAGGAGGCTTCTGGGTCCAGAATCTCAAACAACAAAAGCCTGGTGCTGAGTGAATGTGTAACAGTTTGGTCACAAATAGCCAGGACTTCATGATTCCTTAGTGCACTGACTAGTCTCCATTTCACCTTTTTGCAAACACATTTTCCATTAAGTTTAGATTGTGGGCTCTGATTTAGGCATTGAAATAAGCTGATATTTTGCATAACATAAGATTTTTCAGCATCTCTTCTGATTACTTTCCCCATTTTAAATTTAAAAGCCAGTTGCTGATTAGAAATGGCTCATTGCATTTGTTGCTTGAATGAAAAGTCTCCTTTGATTTCATGTAGATGTTAACATCTTTAAAGTTTACTGGAATTTAAAGTAAACTGTAGATGAATCAGCTCAATAAAGTCAATATTTACACACAAATTAATATATATGCTTATAAAACATCTTATTTCTAACTAGTTAAACTAATTGAAACCCATGTCCAGGTTATGTCGGATATTTAACAAATTACACTTGTGCATTAGTACATCTGAGGCATCTATTTATAATATTTTCTGTACAATCCTGGTCTGAATTATCATTTTGGGGAACAGGCTTTCTTAATGAGCCAAAATACACATATTTTTAAGTTTAAAAATTTAAACTTTTGCCTCACTGAATGTTGAGCATGGGGCATTAATTGTACATAAACAAAATGAAAATAATGTCTTCTAAAGATAAATTAGGTATGTTTTGTTTTTAGATTTATTCATTTATGTGTACAAGTGTTTTGGGTGCATAAATTTATATGTGCACTATGTGTATGCCTGGTGCCTGAGGAGGCAGAAGAGGCCATTGGATCTCCTGGAATTGAAGTGCAATAGGTTGGAAAGCACCATGGGTGAGGTGAGCCGAACCATGGCCCTCAGCAAGAACAACCAAGGCTCTTAATGGATGAGCCATTTCTCTAGCCCCATATTGTAAGCTTTGAGAATTTGGGGCAACTTATTTCCAACCCATAGTTCTCTATGTTGCTAGGGTCTGAGACACATTAAAGGTTCATGTAGCTCTAGAAGTTTTGACCACACATCACCAGAGGCCCACATTGTACTCTGGAGCCAGGTGGTGTGGAGGAGGGCTGTTCTCTGGGGAATGAGCTAGCTGGAGCTGCTGTGAACCTGAGGGGTAAGTCAGCACTTCATTTCATGGCAGCATGGGCTGGTCTGCCTAACCTAAGCCATACAGCATGTCTAGAGACAGGAGACAAGACAGGTTGATTGTTCATTCTGTCTCCATAATGACACTGATACAACTGTTTTCTCCTGTGGACAATGATAATTTCCTTTTAAATTCTATCATTGTCCCTGGTGGGGTGACGTCTGATATGCCTGTAATCCCAACAGTAAGAGGCTGAGACAGGATGGTCATTTGAGCTGGGGAGCTTAAGAGGAGCTTGCATGGTACAATAAGATCTTATTTCATCCAGATTAAAAAAAGCAGGCAAATATAAACAAACAAACAAACAAACAATAAAGGCTGTCCTTACTCTCTCAACAGGTATAGCCCATTTCTCGTCATCAACTTGGGGTCCCACCCCTCCCGTCTTCTTCCTCTCCTTGTTCAGTGGAAGCTTTCCTGGAATGGTTTGAATTTTCATAATCTTACTCTTTGTTTGAGTTGTCTGTGGACAAAGCAAATCTTCAAGGAATTGTCCTTCAAATTCAGCATCTTACAGAGTGTTAAAGACAGTATTTCTAATCTATGCTAAATGGATTCCCTATGATATCAATAACCCTAGTTTTTCTTGTGTTATCTTGTTTATGAAGAGATACAAATAGACCAATAGGTAGATGATGGACACCAAGAAAGCCAGTTGTTTGGAGTATAAAATGGGAGGACTTCAGACTGTAGCACCTAGCTAGTAACAGTCCTAGTAACATTTAAAAAAAAGACCTTGCAACTAAAAACTGAAACACAAAATACCATAATACTTGAAATAGTAAATGTATGCCCAAATCTCAAGTTATTTAGGTATTTTCCAAAATCAGGCAAAGAGCAACTGAAATAGGTACATTGTTAATTTGTGTTGGGTTAAAAATACATCTTATTTTTTAATGATAATTTTAGCTCTTAACTTTAGCTCGAATTTTCTACAGATACCTGAAGGGATTTCAGCATTGCTCACTAGCTCTCCCACACAGCCATCAGGCTTCATGGACTGTCACTGTGATCAGCTTCTGCGTTCATGTGCCATCCTACTGAGAAGTGCTATGGCTTAGCAGCCTTGCTGTGGAGAATTCCAATCTGCCGGAGCGGGTGGTGCCATTGTAGAAGTCAGGTCTCTTCGTCTGTTTTCTGTTGTTGTAGTTGAGTACCCAAGTTGGGGAAACAAAAAAGAAAGCCTTGTGAAGCCCACATTTCGGAAAGTGGAGAAGCCACATTTAGTAAAGTCTTTTTGATGGTGGGGATGCTGTAGCATCCCAAGCGTGCCGAGGACATCACATGGCCTGATGGACATCACACGACCTGATGGACATCACACGGCCTGATGGACATCACACGGCCTGATGGACATCACACGGCCTGATGGACATCACATGGCCTGATGGACATGTCTAAGAGACAGCCACACTGGCTTTTACACATCTACTCTTGAGATAATGCATTAATTTATTAATCCACTAATCTGAGAGTGGGTTGGTCCATTCATGACAGCAGAGGCCTCTAGACATTATCATGTCTCAAAAGGTCCCAGCTAGTCTCACCTTTTAGTGCCTCATTTGTGGGAGTTAAACTTCCATGTGAGTTTTGCAGCAGCACTCAGGCTGTAGCCTCCAGTGTCCGTTCTAATGTCCATGAGGCTGGGATGTAAAAAACTATGATGCCACTAGACTGAGGGAAGTGGCTGCATCTGACACACGGAGGCTCCAACAGAGTGGTAGAAACTAGTTTCAGTCACATGCTTAAGGTCCTTTCCTGAACCCCCTCTGGCACCTTGGTACTAATCACTGACCAGAAGTTACTTGGCTTCTGTAGAAACATTTTCTATCAAATAGCTGCAATTAAATAAAAAACGATACTATAATTTTGATAAAATGCATGAAAATGTGTGTTTCTAATAAGTATACTTTGGTGAAATCTAATTATGTGCTAGGTATGTGTAGGTTATTAACACTGAGGCTAGATAGCTCCCATCTAAAACAGTCTCCTTCCTCTCCCTCTCCCCTTTCCCTCTCCCTTTTCTCTCCCCTGTGTGTGTGTGTGTGTGTGTGTGTGTGTGTGTGTGTGTGTGCGCGCGTGCACACGCATGTGTAGAGGCCAAAAGACAGCAATGGATGTCATTCCTTAGCCAGCATCCCCCTTGTTTTTTGGATACATGGTCTCTCACTAGTGTAGAGCATGTAAAGTAGTAAAGGCTGGCTGCCTCTAAAACCCGGGGAGCAGGCTGTCTCCACCTCTACACAGAGCATGTGTCACTAAGCCCAACTTTTCACATGGGGTCTAGCGATTGCAATCAGGTCCTCAGGCTTACATGGTGAGCACGTTCCCAACTGGGCCAGTTGCAAAGTCTATTAGCTTCTGTTTTATTGAAGAAGACAGTGACGTGCTAGAAATAGAAGAATAAAATCTAGTGATTGGTAGGAAATTGACATGGAAGGCTTTTCTTACCTCATCTTTTCTTGTGATAACTGAGTACTACTGAATAGGTTTTGAGTAACAGATTTTTTTTTTTTTTTTTTTTTTTAGATTATTCTTCTGGAGGCCTGAAAGCGGAAGAACATAGTATTAGTCTCATGTCATATCAGTACGTGTCAGAGGACATCATATGGAGATGGCCCGAGTTGTCTCAGTCATCTCTTTTAGCCACTAATGCCATCGTGGGAGCCTAACCTCTCGACCTGATCTCAAGTTAGCCACTTGAACGGGCCACATTTCTAGATATATTAATATGAGTTGTTTCAAACTCAAAGACACAGAACAGGATTCTGGAAGAGAGAACTGGTTTCAGGTTTAATGTAGTTGAAGTCGTTTGGGAAGGGTTATCTGAACAGGTGGATTTGATTGAAAAGGATAAAGGCTCAGCTGTGCAAAGAACCAGAGCACACACATTCTTGATATAGAGGATGGTAGAAGGAACTTTGGCTCCAAAGGTGTCGGAACCCTTTCACTCTGGGGATGGCCTGGTTTGGTTCATCAGTGAAGAGCTTATCTGCCTTTAAGTGATCTTACTTTTTGTTTAAAAGCTTATTGGCATGAAAATTAACTGACCCCAACCCCCCTCTAACTAGATGCTAGATGTGGATAAGTGCCATGCCCTAGGCTGTTAGCGTACCAGCTTTTCTGAGTGTGTTACTTGACTTTGATTTTTTTTCTTCTTAGAGCTGCTTTCCAGTCAGAAACAAAACATGACCTTAACATTACTATGTGATTGATAATAAACACGCATGCTTCCCTTTGCATACTTTTACTTGTTTCTCCATTGTTCTACCCAACCTCATGAAAATGGGCTTACCTTGAAAGCCGCCGTGAAGTATAGATTCACACGTCACAGGAACTCATACACATCTGGAGGGTTGCAATCTTCCCCAAAATTCTGTCAGCTGAACGGATTTGATTGTAGAGAAACCGCTTTTGGTCCACTGTTGCTTTTAAATAGCTCTGAATAATTTCCAAAATAAGATGACATTTTAGTCTTTCTGGTAGCGACTCAGATACACTGCATTCAACTTCAAAGCATGACAAACATTATTACTCAGACAGCCTTCTTGCTTCGCAGAAGGAGCGGAATTCTTTTTCTCTCTTAAACTGTTGTAACTGGAATGTGAAGTTACTTTGTTAATATCATGGTTAAAATATTGACATTTTAGAAAACACTATTAATATGGGAAAGAAATATTTCTCTTCAGACTTAAGATAGGATAAGTCTCTGGAAATTTATTGTAGAATTTTATTATTTATGTAAAAATGTTTATGATCCTAGAAACATGGTGCAAGTCACCTTTGAGCACATAATTTTTTGGCTATGTTGACTAAGTAGTAAGGAACAGAAGGACAGACATGACTGACTGAAAAAAAGGAGGGCTAGGCCAAGCCGCTGATCTTCAAAATGCGCCTTTTTCAGAAGCTCTTATCCTAGAGCCCAAATTAACCACACTGGAGGACAAAGGAAAACCGCAGGAGAGGTTGCCCAGGAGGAGTTTTCTATGTGTTATTTCAGCTCTGGGACCAGGAGTCAGAGATGGGGGTGGGGTGTTAGCCGACTGGGAGAGTGGACACTTGTTTTGCCATTTGCTTATCTGGAAGATTTGCCTTTCCTTGGGTTTTCTGTTTGGGAGTTGTAGTCACTTGCCCGTGACTGTGCTTCATACTTGGGAGGTCAAAGACAGGAAAGTCAGATGCTGCAAGTGGGCAGCAGAGCTTACAGGGCAGTGGAAGGTTGCAACTGCTCATTACAGTACCTTCTGTTGAAGTCCCTGGACCCTCAAGGTGCCTGCACAGCCTCCTTTGTATTCTGCCTAGCTGCTCCTTTGCCTCCTATGTCCACCCCTTCACTGACCTCAGGCTCATCCTGGTCACATTCTGATGCCTTTTTAAACTTCTATATACCTGTGGACCAACTCTGTAGTGTCCAGGTTTTCAGTTACTTCCTGATGATTTTCTCTGGAAGATTTAGACATCAAAGTTCATTTATGAGAATCCAAACTAGGTTAATCCCCTCCAGCAGAAAATATACCTGCCTTCCCTGTAGACTTCATGGTGGATGCCTGGCAGCCACCCAATTTTCAAGTCTTAGTTTTCAATTCAACGGTTTAAAAGTACCATAATTACCAGAAACTACTGATTCATGAATACCATCCCCCCCTCGATGTTGCTTTTGTTCCTAAAATGGACTTTCACTTCTGGTTCTAGTAATCCCTTACTTCCACCTAAGCCTCCTGGGTTGTTGAGACTAAAGGGATCGGCTGCTGTGCTTGGATTTATAGCGTAAGTATATGAAACCTGGGAAGTCCTCAGAATCCATCCCTTACTGATGTTCTCTACTGTTCTTAACACTTAGGCAGCCATCAGATTTTTACACCCACTAAACCTTTGTACTTCTTTCATTCAGCCTCCTTCAGAGTCTCCTTTTATCCTAATTGTGATTCAAATGATGCTCAGATCTGACACATCACACAAATCTTTACATTGGGCCTTACTCAGCTTGCTTCTGAGTTCAAGTGCATGAAAATGTTATTGTGGTTTTATTTTGCCATAAATAATGAAGTGGTGTTATTTTCAGGAAAGGCATAGAATGGGCCATCATCTGTGTGAAGTGAAGAAAGACATGATGGGGCTGGAGAGATAACAAAGTTGGAAAAAACACTCGCTGTGCAAATATGAGATCCAGAGTTTATGCCCAACACTCCCAAAGAACACCATGCATGGTGGTGTCAACACAGGCACTTCACTGGGGCTTGCTTTCCAGCCAGCTTAGTGTGCTCATAAACCCTGGCTAAAACAAGGTGAACAGTTTCTGAGGCATGCTCACAGGTGCACACAGATTCATGTGAAAACCCCTTCTGTGCACCTAAATACAAATGCGCATGTGTGCACTCCCTCCCCCCCCCCACCCAACACAAACAAACATTTACACAACATGTAAGTAGAAGGGGACAAATCTGGAAGAGAAAAGACATTAGCTGTCATGGGGACAAGAGGCACAATGGGGCGATGGGTTGAACATGAGCAAAGTATATGACATACGTGCATGAAAATGATGCAATGAGACCCATGGTTTTGCACAATTAGTATATGCTAATAAAATAACACACTGATGAGAAAGATACTCCACTTTCACTCCAAAGGGCGAGAGACAGGTGTACCCGTAGTAAGCTGGAGGTACTGATGAGGTGCGATGGACACATACAAGCACCTGTGCTTTATGCTTCAGGTGCTGTGTCCTTGCTGGGCTGTGCACCTGTATTCTTAGTTTTCTTCCTGGATTTTCTTTTCACCCCTTTCACATGGTGACCTCCTGCTCAGCTTTCTGTGTCCCTCATGAGGGTGCCCCCTCTACTGACAACTGCGATCTCCTTGCCTCAAGGCACTGATCACATGGGAAACAGGTTCCTGTTTGCTTCCTGGCCAGGACCAACTCTCTCTTCTCAGTATCTGCGTTCTGGAAAAGTCTAAGTTTTACTCAGAGAATAATCGAGTCCGTCCTTTGGCTCACATATTTGGTAGGAAGAAGCTTCTTCCCTCGAGGCAAATATGTCTCCTCCTGGCATGTATCCTTCATCAGGATACCCATGTAGCAGGTAGCCTAGGGGAAGCTCAAGGAAGCAAACTTGAAGACATTATTTTCTTTCCTGCCTCCACTCTTTTTATTTTTCTTTTCATTAAATACTTGTAGAAAGTAATACTTAGAAGGTTGGCGATAGTGACTGCCATGTCCATGGGGCTACCTGAGGAGAGTGTGGAGGGAAGGAGAAGGTGAAGACATCACAGGCTGCCCCCTCCTTGGCTTGAGCAGAGAGGCATCTGCCTGCACTTTATTGTTACTTGTGGTTTTTTTTCCCCCATGGAATTCATGGTGAATAGCTTTCCACACAATTACACTTGAGCACAAATTGGTAATGACTGCATAGGATTCTTCTCATGTATCTCTCCTATAATTTACTTAGCTGAGCTCTTTATATTTCAAGATCTTCCAACCACCTTAGTCATGGTTACCAATGCCTGCTATAGAGGTGAGCAGGTCCCGGTGTGCATACAGTGTGGTCCCCACCTGCCAAAGCTAGGGATACTTAGAGATGTGATTACCAAAGGGTGGGGTATAATTCTAAGCAACCAAAACTGCTATTTCTAAGACTTAAAAAAAAAAAAAAAACTTTTACACTTGTTTTCAGTTTTTTCAACTGCTTTAAATAGAAGACTGATATTTCTGCATTAAGAATTTTAAAATTTGGCAGCTCTCCTTGAAACATACTAATTACGGTAGTTAGGAGAAAGGGCGAGGCAGCTCAAGTTTAAGAAAGAGAAATGTGGAGCTCAGCTGTGCTCTTGGATTCACTGGGGACCTTGGACTTGAGTCTTTGTAGACTTTTTTTTTTGCATAGTGGTGGCTGTATGGGTCTGTGCACAGTTGTGTGTGCAGATGCACATGGGGACCAGTGGCTAATGTTTTTTGAGGCAGTGACTTTCACTGAACCTGAAGCTCACTGATTGTCTAGGGTAGCTTCCAGCAACCCTACTGATCCTTTCTCACCCTAGGATTATAGGGACAAGCCACTGGGACCAGTTTTAGAATATTTAAAGTTTTATATATTCATTTATTTACATAGTTACTTATTAACTTGGGTGCATTGTGTGGGGGTGCATGCCGTAATGTGAATGTGGGTCCTTTCTCACCCTAGGATTGTAGAGACAAGCCATTGTGCCCAGTTTTAGAACCTTTAAAGTTTTGTTTGTTTGTTTATTCATTTGCGTGTGTGTGGGTGTGCCCATGTCACAGTGTGCAAATGGAGGTCAGAGGACATCTTTAGGATCCGATTTTTCTTTCCACCATGTGAGTGTCATCAGGCTTTGTGTTAAATGCCTCTATCTGCTGCAGTGTCCTGCTGGCTCCAACGTCATCTTTTATGTGGCTGCTGGGGATCTGAGCTGCGGTCTTCGTGTTTGTGGGGCGATCACCTTACTGAGTCAGTCATTTAATTTTTCTTTCTGTGTCAGTTGTTATAACAGCCATATTGCCGTTATCGTTATTATCATTGCTATTACCCATTCTTCCCAAGATATCAGCAGATTTTAATGACACCCAGCAGGTGTTCCTACTAGAAGCTGTGACTTGGCCTTACAAATAGCTTTTCATCCACATCACTGCAATGTGAATTGGGCTTTGAACAAGCTGCTGTGCAGGCTGTGGTATAGTCCCCGCAGAGTAAAACCAGAAAGCCACACTGCAGTCCAGGGGCCAGCTGCCGTACCTGCAGCATGGCTGAGACATTTTACTCTGCTAATATCTGGGGCTGAGTGCAGATGTGTGGGTGAACTTTTCCTCTGGGAGAGCACAAAGTTGGCAACTATTGCAAAGTACTAATATAATTGCTTCAGATGACAGAGGTAGGTGATCCTTGCCTAAAGAAGGAGAGAAAGAAGGGACAGTGACACACTATTCTTTTTGGCATACCCTCAATTACAGGAAGCTATTATTACTTTTATCTTCAGAGTTATGCTGTAGTTCCAAAGCCAGGTACTTTTCATCTTTCTAAATTGAGTAAAATTGAGGAAGCTATGATCTATTGTTGAGTTAGTAATTCAAATAATCTATGTCAAAAGAGAAGTAAGCTGGAATAAAAGAGCTCCAGGTAGAAAAGAAAAATTGCAGCTTAAAAATTCAAAGAATGAACACTGAGCCCTTTATATATAATTAAAAATTATACCACTTAGAACGCAACTACAAAAACAAATTGCACCTAAAAGTTTCCTGTCTAATTATATGATTTAATGCAATGGATTTAAAGAAAAACCACTACTCATTTTCATTCATGTGCCAAACATTAATCCTCGCTGGTATTTTTTAGGGTCCTTTTTTATTGTTGCAGCGAAATAACTAAAGCTATTATAATTAATGTTCCTATGACTCAAGAACTCTGAGTAATGTAAGCACCTGCTGGTATATGAGACATAAAATAATATAGTGTCATGGAGAAATCTTGCCAATTTAAAGTAATTTAATAATTAACAGTGATTTTTTCCCCAAAGGGAAATTTCCAGAATTACCGTGGGCAAAACTGTATCTTAAACATTGCTAAACTTGCCTTTATGACTATATTTCATGGATGTTCATGATTCAAAGGGGGCTAAATCAGTATGGTGATGGTTGGTGTGCAAACTGCCCATATGCATTTAAAGCAACAATACCTGGTCACAAATGCAAGAATTTTAGAGAGTGAAGTGTAGCTTTGCTCAGGCTGTCAGCTATGCAGGTCTAAAAATGCTCGTGGAATCAGGATATCTTCTCCTGAGTCCCCTGTAAGGCAGGCACCATCCCTACACGATTTAGGGGTTTCCTTGTAGACAAGATGTGATTGGTCCTGCACAAAGCTTTGAATCAAGCCAAGTCTGCTGCCATTTTTTAAAATTCAACTAACTGCTAAAGATTTCATCTTAATTCTTCCCAGAAACAAGATGCTGGAGTTTAATCTTTATTTATACTTTTCACCTTCTGTCACAGAAAGTGAGGAAGGTTCACATGGACTCTGACAGGTTTAGTAGTTTTCTGGGTTAACTGTTGGTCCTTTGTATCCATTGGCTGTTCTACCTATTGTAGCTTGAAAACGTTTGAGAAAGAGAATCCATGTCTCTACTGAATATATGCAGACTTTTTTCTTGTCATTATATTTTTCAAAATATAGGATAACAATTATTTGCATTTCTCTTACATTGTATAAGGTATCAAAGGAACCCAGAGGTGATTTAAAGTACACCAATGGATATACATAGGTTACATACAGTATTTTTATTTTAATGGGAAACTTGAACATTTTTGTTACATGTGAGGTCTTGGGGTCAATCTTCCATTATGGATGGTAAGACAAGTCAAGACTGTATTACCTTACTAAAAGGTTAAGTCTCCTTGGTTCAGAATGATATTGACTAGAGTTACTGAGAAGCAGACTTGAGTTTTGTTTTCAACTGTGTTATTCATTAGTTGAAGACTTTAGGGTATTAGTTGCCATTGCTATCTGTGTGTATGTTAATGTGTGTGTGTGTGTGTGTGTGTGTGTGTGTGTGTGTGTGTGTGTGTCCATGTATATGGAAGCCAGAAATCAACCTTGAGTGTCAGCCCTCAGGAGCCATTCCCCTTGATTTTGAGGCAGAGTTTCTCACTTTGCCTAAAGCTTGCTGAATGACCTAGGCTGGTTGGCATGTGTGACCCTGAGACCAGCCTGTCCATTTCTTAGCACTGGTACTGCAAACATGTACCAACATGCGTGCTTTATCCTGGGTTCTAGGATGTAACTTGGGTTCTCATGCATAGATGGTGAGTGCTTTGTAGACTAAGCTGTTCCTTCTAGCCTCCAGTCATCATTTTTTAAACCTTGTTTTCTCATCCATAAAACTAAAATGATTCTTGCCTGAATAATGCCTAAATTTGAGTGGCATCTGATTGTTTAAAAAATGGTGCAGGTTGGAATAGCCTTTTATACAAGCAGGTGTATGATTTATAGTGTTTGTGAAATAGGTAAAGTATTTATGAGATGACTCTGAGGCACAAAGCCATAAACCTAGAGTAGGCTGCTGTGAAAGAAAATGAGTTATCCATCATGGAAGGTGATAGATCTTCAGGTTCCAGAGGGTTTTGCATACAGGTGCCTGGTGCTGTGGAGGAGGCTGAAGCATCAGACTATGTAAATGAACAATTGACTGGTAAGAGTCCTAAAAACTTGAGGGTATTGGAGAGTTGTACAGGCTAGTGCTAAGAAAAATAAAGATTAAAGGTCTTTACTCAGTATATTTGAATAAAGAGATTCACTTTTTGTCTGCAATCCCGAAAAGACTATTGCAACTACTGTGCTTGGCAAATATAGTTAGTTGTATATGTTTTTATTTATTAGAGTTTAAGTTGGCAGAGGGATGAGATAATAGGGCCAAAGTGGTATAGGAGGGAGATAACTAAAAGAAGGATGTTTGAAAGGTCATACGGAAACACAAACACACACACACACACACACACACACACACACACACACACACACACACACGCATGCACGCACGCACGCATGTACATGAGTCTAGAGTTTAGTTGAAGTTACTTTACACATGGGAGAATGCTCCTTTTAAATAAAATGCCCAGTGTCAGCAACCAACAACTAAAGATACCTCCCTTGAGCTGTTGTTTAAGGTTGTCCTAGAGCCTACCAAAGCAATACAGGCTATTGCTATTGCTCTTATATTTCCATCAGAAGTGAAGCTGAAGGCTGTTTCTGAAGACACTATCTACATTGGTTTCCAGACAAGGAGGAATCAAGCTTGTACCTATTTGAAAGACTTTCCCCACTAGCTAGCCTTCAAAGTACCAGAAAGTGCTATATAAGCTGCTGGTGGAGAAAAACCATCAATAGTCTTACCCAGCTATTAAACTTGTGAGTTACAAAATGATCATCCTGCAAGATAGGCTCATGGGTGCAATGTGAGCATGAATGTTATAAGGATAACCACATGCTTTATGATTTTGTTTAGGACTTACTCTACAGAAAGAAGCCCTTGCCTAGTGCTGTGAGACTTCACATGGTTGGAGAGCTCCTGGGCTCTATGAGCTGTTATTACTATTATTTTCTAAATGAACAGAGTATCTAACTTCTCTCTAAATATGAGTCTCTATATCCATCGATCACTGTACATCTCAGTCCTCATCAGAAAAAGCATCTTTGTACAGTGAATATCAGTTAGAGCAGAAACTCACAACTGATCAAAGTACAGAGAATAAGTTTCTGTGACATGTTCAGCCATAAATGGGACATTGCTATCTTGTCCCGTCCTCCCAAGACTCAGGATGCTTCACAGAGCAGAGGGTGGAAAGATTATAAAAGGCAAGAATCAGGGTGAAACATTCTTCTAAGCACAGCAGGCAGGACCCCTGCATTTGTCCAGCCAATCAATATTCCAGCAGAGAGGAAGAAGGGGCTAGTGAGTCTCTGTCCATAGCTGAGAAATTCTCAGTGGTTGCTAAGAGAGGGACAGTCTGTTTTCTTTAAGTGTTTGCTGGTAAGTTGACTATGCTCCAGTGGATGGCACCATGCCAATAGGCATATGGAAGTGTGTGTGTGTGTGTGTGTGTGTGTGTGTGTGTGTGTGTGTATGTGTGTGTATATATATATCCACATACACATATGTACACACACTCATATATATATACATACATATATATGTATATCAAGAGGATATGAATTTGTGAATTTGGGAGGGGCTTGGGGACCATGAGAAGTGGAGCCTAAAATAATTAAAAGGAGGCATTAGAAGTGAATATCATCAAAATACATTGTATGCATGTGTAAGAGTCAATTAAAAATATTGTATTAAAAATGATAAAAAAGTTACCTAAAGGCTGCAGCTGCTTTCTCACATGCTGTTGTCCCTACTGTCTTGGTGTCTTTTGGTCACTTAATGATGACTAGGCAATTGTGTAAGCTCCCTCAATAGCTAAGACAGATTGTCTCAAGACAGTCTTTAAAGATATGATATTAGTCAAAATAATCTCTTTTGATGGTTCCACAAAAGATAAGTAAAATTTATGCCATTAAAGAAGATACCATGGATCGGGAAGAGAGGTGGTGGAATATAGTGGGATCTGGAAGGGGAGGTCGGGGCAGGACTGATAACTTGCTCATGTGTGAAATTCTAGAAAAACATACATCATCTCCCTGCTATGAGTCAAATAAAGGTGTTAAATCTTGAAAATTCCAAGGACTAGATGAACTTCTGGAAGACTTTCTATTTTTTTTTTTAATTAAAGATATATTACAGGGTATATGTTTCAATAATCCCAAGTAAAACCTGGTGTCTTTACTTGCTGGTGATGTGTTATAGAGTCTATGCCTTGTATAACAAAGGCTAGATGAGGTATGTATTGTTTGCCATACATTATCTGGAAGGATCAGTTATGGGAACATGCTGGGAAGGAATCAGGTTTGCTTTGGATAATAGTAAGGAAGTACAGGGATACTATTTGTTAGAAGCCAGAACCTACCTCATGCCTGATTTGTGCCCGGCACTGTGCTATGGTTTGCTACATGGATGGCATATGTTTTATTATTGTAAGAACTTGGAGCGTACTAGAGTTCACACACACTCAAGTCAGGTACATAATTTTTTGAAAAATTATGAAAGAATAATAATCAAATAAAAAGAGGTTATCAATTTGAGGGGCTATTAAATGAAAGACTGTGTCTCAAAGAATAGCATGGAAGAATGATCAAGGAAGATTCCCATGATCAACCTGGGCCCTCCACATAGACACACATACATGTTTACAGACATCTACACACATTTGTTCCCAAAACATACTTGAACATGCTTATACACATGCATACACACCATACTCATCTACAGGAAAAGAATTACTTGCTATTGAATGTGTGGAGATTTTCTTTGTCATTACTTCCTAACCAACATGGTTCAACAGCTGTTCACACAGCAGTACAAACTATAGACAGTGTATTGACAAGTATATGGTACAGTGTGTGTATAAGAAAGTATGCTGCAAAGAACTTGAATGTCACTGGGTTCTGGAATAAACATCCTCCTCCACAGGTTACTGAATAACTGTACCCTTCGAGATTATTTCTTTTTAAGCACTGAGAAGGAAAATAGAGCTAGAGAGATGGGTCAGCAGTTAAGAGCACTGTCTGCTTTTCCAGAGGGCCTGAGTTCAATTCCTAGCAACACAATCTTCTAGATGTGCCTTCTTCTGGCATGCAAGTGTGCATGCAGATAATATAGAGCTCACACACACACACACACACACACACACACACACACACATACACACACACACCAAATTAATTAAAAAAGAAAGAAATAAAAAAAATCTCACACGTGTGCCTGCCCACCACAAGAAGGCACCAGATCTCATGACACATGGTCTGTAAGCCACCATGTGGTTGCTGGGAATTGAACTCAGGACCTTCAGGAGAGCAGATGGTACTCTTAACCTCTGAGGCATCTCTCCAGCCCCCGAGGAATATTTTTAAAAAATATTTTTTGAAGTGGGAAATCCTACATTAAATGTGCATGGCATTTCTGGTGGTAACCCTGATAAAAGCTGGAACAAAGAAGCTTTGCTTTTGCCTGCTTGCCTTCACTCTTGCTGGCAAGTTCATGTGCTTTGTTTCTATTTCTCTTGCATCGCTTTACTGAAATTAGTAACCAGCTTTGGGATGCCAACATGGACAGAAGACTAGTGGCTCTTCTGGAATCCTCCAGGCTTGCAGCCTAGTATTTGGACTGCTGAGAAATCCAGTCTTATGGACTGAGCTACTAGACCCTCAGGTTCTTTGAGCAGACAGCAATCATTAGACTACCCAAACCATATCATATACACCAATCTAATAAATTCCTTTCTGATGCATATACACTATCTTCCTAATGTATGGGGCAGGTAGAATGGACTCTGGGATAGAGCCAGGTGTGTGAGGTTGAGCTTGAAAGGTGTAAAGGGGATGGATGAATGGTGCCTGAGCTTCGCTAACCAGCCAAACAGCAGAATGTAGATTAATATAAATGGTTTAAGTTATGAGCTAGTCAGAGAAGAGCCCACCTGTATGGCCAAGGTAAAAATAATAATTGAACCTCATGAGTCATTATTTTGGGAGCTTGTGGGTGGGGGAAACACTGTCCACAACAAGAAACACATTTGTGACTTTACTCAGTTCCTTGTGTGTATAAGGCTAAGAAAATATTTGTCTGATTGATGTATGGATCTGAGGCATGAAGACTTGAGAGGTTTCCCTGTGTAGAACTCTGTGTCATGTTAATAGATCAATGGCCAGGAGTCAAGGGTGGTTGGGACAGAGGAAGTGATGAATCAACAAGATCTAATTCTTGTGTACAATACAGTATTATAAAATATCCACTAATAAAAATTAGCTACCTCAAACCACACACACAGAAGCAGTTCCTGGGTGCTTTCAGTAGCATATTTCTCTTCCCTACTATATAAATAAATGTGTCATGTGGGGTTTGTGCATTATTAGAAAACTCTTTGCTAGAATCATCATAATGGAGAATTTGTTCTTGCTGTTTTAATCCCATCCACCTTGGGAAGGAGTATAGGGAGAAGGGATTGTGACGGGAAATGCCATTTGGGAGGGGGGTCAATAGAACAGTAGGAACCTTTAGACACTGCCCAGGTTTAGAGTGGGAAGGTTTGAAAGCCCCTCACCCACTTCCCGCCAGAGAGGAAGATAGGGTGGGAGGCCAAAATAGGAATGATCCTTTATAGGAAAAAAGTGAGGCAGGTCAGCTTCCCCGCTCCCCGCCCCCACTCCCCCAGAGGACAATGAGGACAATCTCAGCTTGAGAGGAAGCCAACCAAGGCTCTGCATTCTCCTCCCTCCTGTAAATCTTTGGCAGTTCTTTCTCGCTCACATTCTTATGGTGGCCAGCACTAGCCTCACTGTGGTTAGGGAAAGAGAGAAGATCTGTGCTTCCCCTGAGGCTGACAGGGCACTGGAGGGACAGCATTAGTGGGGAGAGCAACTGAGAGTGACAACCGCCCAGCGGTGTCGGGCGGGGGCGGGGGGGGGGGGAGCTGTATTCTGATCAGGAGTTACACATAAAGCAAGAGAGGAAGTCGGTGGGTGTCTGTGCTATTCTCCTTTTTGACATACAAATTACAACAGAAAGTCACACTCAGATAGTCTCAGGGTAGAAATGGCAAAAAGTGTGACTTGTCCTTTGCCAAGCTACCAGGAAACTGATCTGGCCATAGATCAGGAAAGAGGTGACTGCTCGCGGTTCTGCATGAAGAATTTAATTCTGAAACCTTTTAGTACTTAGATGAATTTGTTTTTAAAGACCAAACGCATCCTAGAAGATAACTGACAGGCTGGAATGAATCTTCATTCCCCTCACAACTGTGCTACTGGGAAAGGCATTTGCTTCCTCTAGAAGAGAAAAGAAACAATGCCAGAGTGAGGGGTGCTGCGCAGGGGCAGGAGTGGGAAGAATGCAGTTAGTAACTCCCCTGTGTTGGAGTAAACTTCTTGAGTGAGCCCACCTATCATAAAGAAGAGAGGAGCTGTCCTTCTCTTTTCCCATGAGGATCTGCAGATGTCATCTCTGCGACAATCTCTCACCCTCCCACCAAGCATCCATTTCCATGGTCACGCAGCTTATCAGGAAATACCAGTTCCAGGCCAGATGCCCCTCTGTGTCAGGGTCCTTGTAGCCTTGAAGTAAGGGAAGTCTGCACTGGGGCCTCAGACCTTCAGAATGGAAAAGGAGAGCTCCTCCTCATTTCACTACACTAAGCCCGGTACAGTTTAGGGGTCTTAGTAGCATGGCTGATTGGCCTACAACTACTGCATAACAGGTCCTGATCCCGCCTCCAAAGCCAGTCCATAGCAGGCAGGAGGAAGACAACAAGGCCTTTGTTTTAAGCTGGCAAGTTTTTGTCTCAGGTCAAAGGGATGAGGAAGAAGCCAACCATCTTGGAAGCTCCCTATCTTTATTAACTAGACATGGCTCCTCTCCCTATCAGTCTGCCTTCCAGAGAATTCATCTAACTACCACTCCTACACGATGACCTCATGCAGTAGATTGTTAGGCAGAGGATGAAGAAGGAGCCTAAGATAGACATTTGGGATGGAGAGACACAGCGCACTCTACTGAGATCAGAACTGAGGTCCAGACCTTTGTTAATGGAAATCAGGAATTTAAGGTAGAATGACTCTTGTTCACCTCTCCGGAGGTCTCAGAGGCTATGTCAGGAACCCAAAGTAGGCAGGGCATTCTGACTCAGGAGCTGATGTGTGAGGAGGTTAAGGAATGATTTATGAACCAGCTGTTTCTACAGACCCTTTTGGAGTTCTGTTGAGTTTGATTCTCACATCCAGCCTGGGATGATGCCCAGACAGTCAGAATTACTATTCCCTTAGTGTTGATGAGACAATGGTAGGCTTCAAAGTAAACTAGTTGCACAGTCTGCCACCCTATAGGTGGCAGTTGAGGTGTAGTGTTTTACTGTCTCTTCAGGGAAAGGAAGAGAGTATTCTCTAGAGGTCTAGAAGAATGTCAGGCCAAAATGGCTTTGGTTTTGTTTGTCTACTTGTGGTGGCACTTTCTCTGCAGTTAGGGGAGGCATGTTGTCCTCTCCACTCCTTGCTTCCTGATGTCATCCATGTTTTACTTACCAGGGAAGTGTATAAGAAACTCAGATGTAAGGAAAGCTTAAACAATCTGGCAGGAGAAGTAACATCTACTCTACAGTGACTCATCTCCATCATCACAAGGCTTCCATGGACTCTGAAGATGGGGACATCTTGACCATACAGAAGATTCACATTTAGTTTTCTTGACACACCCTCTTTTCCAAAAAGATCAAATATGAGACACAGCATGGAATGAAGGACCTTGGAGCAGGGTCAGTCCTGGGGAATCGTTCTCCTTTGGAAAGGCCCCTCTGAGCAGGCCTAGGCCAGGCGGAGGTTGTGCTAAGTCCTGCTATTTATTTGTGTACAATGACTTCTGCCTCTTTAAGCTTTCTGCACATGATAAGAGCCTGGGCTAAACTTTGGGAATACATCAAGAAGATGGTGGGCCACTTTTGTTACAATATCTGATTTTCAGTTGGGAGGACAGTGTATTGTGACTTTTCATGTCTACATACCTCCTTACATACATGTGTGGGTAGGATTCTTCCGCACCTCCTCCCAGGATTCTTTTGCTGGTTTGGTCCATTACCTGTAGTTTGGAGTCAGTAACAGATTGTACTAGAATGGCAACTTCTTGTCCAGATCTGTCCTTCAAACACATTTGTACATGTCCTGGATGGTCTCAGCACTGTGCCCACTATAGAGAGATGAGGCTCATGCTGTTTCCTAGAGCACTGTCAAAGAAAGTTTTAGGTGGATCTTGCCCGAATCATCTCAAATGAAAACTATTTTTCTTCTTTCCCTTTCCTTTCAGAGCAGAGTCATGACAAACATTGCCTAGAAGACACTACTGCCATCTCAATGTGGATAGTAATTACATAATCCTTACAGTGAGATGTGCCACTCTCAGTGCTCCTGGCATTTACAGCTGGATGGGTGTTCACTGTGTGGATGTTTTGTCTATTTCACCATGCATAGCAGTACCTTGAGCTTGTATGTACTGGATGCAGGTTTTACCTTTCCTACCAAGATGTCTCATATCTCCAGAGACTGCCTAGTCCCTTTTGGAGCGAACCGTTCCTGACCGAGAACTATTGCTATATTCATAGACTACCTCAGCCACCTTAGAAAACAGCACAGCCATTCATATACTCCGTTCCCCCATGTGTGCAGCAGAGACAAACATGCACCTACCCTGTAGAACTGCTGGAGGACAGACCCTATCAGAACGCATCCTGGGCTAAGTGCAGTGTCAGCACTGTGCACACTGGAAATGAATGTGCATGCATTCACAGCTGCTGCATGTATCCCATAGACCCCCCACTTATGTTGTTTGGTGCTGTGGGTTTAGTTTTGCCAGTGGAGAAAGGTAAGGCAAAAGCCAGGCACCTCGCAAAGCTCCCACAATTCCTCTGAGGATAAAAGTCTGGGAGGTGCGGGATGCAGGCTCCACACCTCTTCGTCTCAGCAGTCACGGATGCTTCAGACAACGTGGCCTCTCAGGGCAGGTGCAGCTTCTAGATTGCCAGAATGAGAGAGAGAGAAAAGAAAGCCCACTAGGGAACTTGGTTTGAGATCATGTCACATGGCTGAGAATGTGCCAGTTTGGGTAGAACCTTGCTTACCAAGAAGTGAAATATTCGTGGTGTTCCACATGATCCCTATTTCTGCATTGCGGTGACTCATTTCTGTTCGTTCATTCTCTCCTAGGAAAGGCTGCCACTCTGTCACACCCCAGAGACATGCTGATGAAGGAGCCAAACATTTCGTTCCCTGTGCACAGCCTCCTCCAACAATAGGGAAAATTTTATCTTAAAACTGTCAGGAAAATGTATTTGTTCCAAGCATGCTTCTTAGGGATATTTATTAGACTAGATTAATCATACTATGTTCAAGAGTTTCAGCTGAGAATTAGCACATGCAGTAACACAAAGGAAGGGACACATCTGTCCCAGGAGAGACTTGGCATGGTTCATTGCACAGGTGACCACAGTGGTAGCGTTGGTGTTCCCATTGTCCTGGGAAAGAGGCTTTGAAGATATATCTGTAGAAAGTGACTTTGAGAAGACTGCTATGTTTCATGTCCACTCTCTTCTTGTCCCCACAACCTTGTGGGGGTTGTGGCAGTGCCATTTGGGTGGTTAGTGTAGCACGTTGGCAGATATGACTGCATAGTTTTCCAGAAGCAACCTTGATTGGGTTGTTTTGAGATTATCAAGGATGTATTCCCCTAAGCTTCGTGTCTGCTAAGTCTCCAATGCTGTGTGATGTCCGAAATTTAGACAGAGGTCCTAAGGTCATCTGCTGATGTCCCTTTATCAGCAGGAGGCTACAATCCAGAGTTTGAGAAGGAAATAACTCTAATATTCCCCATGCAAATTAACCACATTCCCTTTCTCTTTTCTGAAAGCTGTTTTATTAGTTCCTTAATTTGATAAGTTCATGCTTATATGCAATACAATATTATCACACTTCCATTACTTTCTCTTACTCTCCAACTCAAAAACTTTTAACTTCTTGTGATGACTTGGAGTAAGTCGCTTCATAAACAGCTCATTGGAAGCAAAAGTTAAAGGAACGTTTTCGACAAGCATGCAACAAAGTTAGAGGAGATTATTTATGTTATTTCAAGTCCCTGTATGAACAGAACTCTTAAAGCGTCATTCTCCATGAGAGGCAGGATTTACATGGAACACATACCTTCTCTTGGTGCTATCTGGGCCACCTTGGTTGGCCATTATCTCCCAAGCTTGTGCTCACCTATATGCATCATATTCTATTAAAATAATTTTTCTTAAATGAAATCTCTACTTTTTTTTTTGAATTCTTGGGCTATCATCATCTGGTCGCATTTCGCTATGCTTACTCCCGATCTTTCCAAAGTATAAACAAAATGACTGTGAAAAGCACAGCTAATTTCATATCCAAGGTCTCTCCAGCCTACTTCACACCAGCTCATATCAGGCCTTTTCAGGAGTTGCTTCCCTCGTCTGCAAATCTCCTTCCTCTGTCTAGACACAGTTAAAAATCTGATTGACAGTCTATTCTCTCAGGAAACCCATGTAAATGATGTCAGTACTTGTATATTCCATACCAACTTGCCACAAACTTAACTTTAGCATTATTGACCTAGAAATGTTTATCTTACTTAAAATGTTTTCCTTTCTAAAGTGTATACATGTGCCTTATGCCTGAATTACATAGGCTAGCTTGTAGCAGGAAGTATTTATTAGTTTTTTCATAAGCTACCATCTTACTTGCCTTAGTTACCATCTATTGCTTTGAAGAGACACCATGACAAGGCAACCTATAAAAGGAAGTATATAATTGGGGGCTTCCTTACAGTTTCAGAGGCTTAGACCATGAATATTATGATGGGGAACATGGTGGGAGGCAGACAATTATGGCACTGAAGCAGTAGCTGAGAGCTCAAATTTGATCAGAGAGAGAAAGAGAGAAGCCCTGGGTGACACACCTCCTTTAAAAAGGTCACAACTCCTAGGTCTTTCCAAACAGTTCTTCTAACTGAAGACCAAGGATTTAAAATATATGAGCCTATGGGAGCCATTCACCACAGAATTGCTGCTGTTAGTATATGCATAGCACAGTAGACTTATGTTCCTCTTTCTGCCGAATTAGCAAAGGAACAATCTCTGCCCAATCAAGGCCCAGCACAACACTGGTGTCCTGTATGCATCAGGTACAGGCTGCTGATAAGAAAGGAATGGAAGTCTATTGGAAGAATTATCCTTTTCCTTCCTGTCATTCCGTTGTGGTCCATGGCAGTGGACAGCAATCATAAATAGGAACAGTAATGATAATTAGCTGCCATTATTCTGATGCCCTATGCTCCATGTCCCCAAAGGAGCTATTAGTCTCATTGAGAGAGCAAGCTGGAATTGGTTGGCTCCCAGCCTTCTTGTCCTGTTTTTCTAAGAACTGTTTATTTTTGGGTCAATCATTCTTTCTTCCCAATAGAAAGGTCTGCTGTAATGAGAATTTTGGTGTCTGTAGAAACCCAGTTACATGCTGGGCATGGTGGAATGTACCTTTAATCCCAGCACTCAGAAGGTGGACATAGGAAGATAAGTTCAAGGCCAGCCTGGTCTACAAATCGAGTCTAGGATAGCCAGGACTACAGAGAGACACACTGTCTCAAAACACAAACAAGCAAAAAGATAAAAACCAAGTTATGTTATATAAACATGTTTTTGTTTTAATCCCAGGTTTAGGCTATGGGGGTGCTTCAGGTTGTCCACAGCAGCAGACTATTTATTTCATGTGTGCAATAGTGTTCTGCCAGTTGAAGATAGTGTAATTTTGGGGACTCTAGAAAGGGTATATAAAGACCAGAGGCCCAAGAGAAGGGGTGTGGCTGTTCCTCCTACTGCTTCCTGCTCCTGCTGCTGTTGTTCCTGCTTGGTCAAGTGGTCCAGAGAAAAGAGATGATAAGAAGAAACTTGAGTTATCCTGATGAAACAAAGATTGGAGTTGCTTCAAGAAACTCAATGGTCCTAATCAGCAGAAGGCATCTAAAAAGAACTCAATGCCCCTTTTCCCACCTAACCTTTTGTCTTTCCTACCTAGTGTTGGGGGGGGGTGTGGGTTGGAAGAGATTGGAGCAGAATAAGGGTTGGAAGGGAGGTAGAGATATAAGAACCCAAGTAAAATAGAAAAACTGATGCTTACAGTCCACTGTCCTTCAGTTCCGTCTGTGAGCCTGTCAGAAGGCACCTCGGTCCCTGCATTACAAGCCTTATTGCACCTATAGATACACACTACATTTTGATAGTTCTGTTTCAGTCACTACAAGTTTGACATGCTTACCCCCATCTGTTTGCCTCTGTGTCTTGTTCAGCTGTTTTTGAACTCTGAGAACTCTAGTGATATCAGTCTAAACAGAGAAAGAAATAATACATTGAAACCATGTTGAAGTTTCAGTTGCTTTTCTCTAGCTCTGCTTGTGTCTCTCAAAGTCAGCCCTCCACTCTCACATCACCCCAGGGAGACTTTGGATACCCTCTGGGTTTCGGAAAGAAGGTGGTGACACACTTATGAGCAGGTGTCTTTGTTCTGCTCTGGGTTCAAATGTGTTGTGTTGGTAATTCCAAAGTGTAGGTGAGGAAGTGGGTGATTTAAATTTAGTCAAGCAAGCTCCAAAGATGCTTAACTTTTCCTGGGGAGTCCATTTCTCTTCACTCAGGCAGGGTGTGCCCAGACTTAGCTTGGTAAATCAATGACTTTCCTGGGATTACATACATGATCATGAGTAGACATGTTGGGTGACACAGGGAGCTGGGTCAGAAGGATGGGTGAAGAGCTGTTGTGAGAGCTGAATCACAGGGCTTCCTGGAGCAATTCTATGCAGTTCACTCCATGGAAGTCTCCAATTCCCTGGCAATTGTTGCTGCTCATATAATCTGAGAGAGGGGGACTTATTAATTTTACAAATTTTATGAATTTCCTAGGTCACTCTGTGTCTTCTTTCCAGAAGAGACTGTTTCAATCTTGAGGAGGCAGCTACACATCATAGTTTACTTATTCCTTGGGTGTTCACACTCTGACCAGTGTCCTTTTTCCCTTGTCACCCTGGGGTTTGAAAGCAGACATTCCTGTGTCCTAGAGCTCTGCCATACTCACTTGTTTAGATAGTCTGTCCTGTTTCTTGTTCTCCCTAAGTCTTGACTAACCCTGAAGCTTCTGTGTAGTCACACAGTGTGGCATGACTCCCTCTCATAAAGGATGAGTATAATAATACATCCTTGCTATTGTCAGTCTCTCCTGACCTGATGTTATTTAAACAATAATAAACCCTATATTATAAATTAGGAATTACTGAGTGAGAAAGAGCTGCAAGTGAAAGAATAGTAAAGCAGGCACCAAGGGACTTTATGATCAGTTCTGTAAGCATCTATTCTAATCTTTGTACCATTTTACAAATGAAGAGAATGTCTAGGATAGGGAAGTCCAGTAACCTTCCCAAGGTGACAGTTCCAAGGAACGGGAGAGCAGGTGATGACACACATTTGTGGAAAGTAAAAAGGATGAAGGAAATGCCTACGGGCTGGCTCCAAAAGTGAAGAATCTTGTGCTGAAGAATTGGAAATCACTGTGATATAATCCTGCAGTCACTGCAGTTAGTCTAGCTTGTCCCTGTACCAGAAAAAGTTCTCTTTGCTTCTGTTTGTTTGTTTGTTGCAGATTCTAATGAAATCCAAGGGATTGGCTGAACTTCTGTTGGAAGTCCTCTGCTTATCAACTGAAGACAGAGCCAAGTCTTCAGAATCCCTGCTGATCTGACTCCAGTTCCCACAGCCCAGATACCACGGAGATAACTGAAGTTATTGAATCATATCAAGTCCCACTAGTTTTTCATTGCCTTGCTTCTATTTCTTAAAGGCTCTGGGGAGTGAACTGTGAAAACTTCAAATTCATTTTACAATTACTTGTCAACTGCAGTGTCTCCCTACCCAAAGGAAGCCAAGAGCCAATTTTCAGAGGCATGTTCCACAGCTCCAGCTTTGCTTACCCTGTGTCAAAACAAAGAGTTTGAAAATCCAGTTTCAGTTGCTGCCCTCGGCCTTTCTGCCAACTTCAGTTGTCTGGAAGCAAGATTCAAAAGTTCTCTGAATCTCAATTTCTGCCAGATTCTTTGTAAGTTAAAGCCAACAGACCAGTGTAGTGTAGACAGCCAAGGGTTTCCAAGCCCAAGAACATAAGGACAAATTATGACAAAAGAAAAGCCAGAAGGGAATGCATTAGTTAGTACCCCTAAGCTCAGAATGCGTGGTCAAAATCACCTGGTAGATTATAGACCTCACTTCACATAGCAGCCATTTGATAGACTCCTGGGGAGTTAGTTGGATTTTCATATTCCCCTAATTTATTATTTCTCCTTCAGGAAGTCCTACTACAGCTCTTGTTTATCTTGGAGGTTCACAGACAACCTCATCTTCTAAAAACTAAAGAAAGTTTAAGCATGAACATGGGTGTGCCTTCAATGATTCTTATGAGAGTCCCCTGCTGTGGTGAACCACCTCTCAGGGAGACACTTCTTCAGGGTCACCCTGAGAATTTAGAAGTTGATCCCTGCAGCATACATGGAGATGGCTGCTAACAAGATGCCATGAAAGAGGACCACAGCCTGCTAATGTAGGCCCTACATCTATAGTATTTGGACTTGGCAATTATTAGGTTGAACAATAGACCTTTGGTTCATTGAAAGTGGTCATACATCAAGACTTTGCAAAATTCAAGTCCATTCTATAACATCTCCACCATTTTGGTGCGATCCAGAAGAGAGGCTCCAATTTTAGCACTGAAAAGCAACACATAGGGAAGTCCCTCTGTGCCTGGGAAAATCAGAGTTGTGTCTTTGGTCCCTCAAAGATGTAGGAGATGTGTCTGGGATGCCGTGTACTGTCACATACTCTGCTCCATCCTAGCAGCATTAGTTTCAAGGATAATCATTCCAGCCACTCAATGGCAAGCATAGCATATGATTTCATAATCTACAAGCATAGGCTTGCAGAAGTCTGGCTTCAGTGGGGATGTGGAGTGGAGCTGTCCTGGCCTTGGGAAGCTCAGCGCATAAGCTTCTTAGGCACTCTGCTTGGCTCTGGGACTAGAGCGATGAAGAAGTGTGCTTGGGTTTCTACCACAGAAAGCAGAGAGATGTCCAATAACTCCTGTTTAGCTGCTTGATGCATTTAAGATGCAGGGATGGAGAGCCTTAAACTTGAGTCCTGGTAAAAGCTTGAGGACACAGAAGGAACTTGGTGGCTATGGGTGCTTTGAGTGCCAGAAGTATGGCTCTTAGACTGCTTATTTTGTGGAAAGAGTAGGCAGACCTTGTCATAGGAGAGAGACCTAGTGAGAAAGGCAAAGAGAGCTGCTTTGGCCTATTGGATCTTCCTCAAGGAGCATCTGCTGAATTTGGGGGCACCGATGTTTTCTCTCTGGTGTCTTTTGTAGTGTAGTCTCTCTGGGCTTGGAAACCTTTAGCTGGTGAGAGGACAGCCCTGTACCTTATTATTTGGTTGGGAAGTTTACAATGATCTTTCCTCTGGATTCTGTAGCTATGAATTGTTGTTTTTTTATTTCTTGAAGAATTATTGACATTTTCTTTTTTATTGAAAAAAAATGACACTGTTCATGTCAATAAAACCGTTCTTTCACACACAAACAACTAACACCATCCTGTGTTACTTAATTGTATTCCCCAAACTGGGGAAAGGGGTGTTGGGCTTTTTCCTATCTGTTGGAATTTGGCTTCTCAGCACATGATAGAAACTGTAATACAAATCCAGAACATATTGGTGGAAGCTTGGTCATACTTGAAGATTTAGAGATTTCCCTGACCCTGTTTAAAACCAACAAGCTTATAAAAGAGGCAAATTGGAAAACAGATATGATCATTTAATATTAAACTTGAGTAATTAACAAATTTGAAGTTGTTTCAAAAGTTCTAGTCTTGAGGGTCAGAGTGGTTTCAGAAGCCCAGAAGTAGACTCCAGTAATGACTCATAGGACACTGAGCTCACACATCAGTCATTATTCCCTGACCTTGATTTTAGTCCATTATTTTCTGTGGAAAGGTTTTCTTTTTCATTGTATGGGTCACCAGTAATGAGAAATATGCTTCATAGTGACAAGCTACCTTTTATAAAAACATTAAGAATAAAACAAAATGAAGTCACTTTAAGTGGTAAAGTAATCTGGTTAGTTTTTTGTCAAGTCAACACAAGCTGCAGTCACCAAGGAAGAGGGAACCTTCATGGAAGAGTTGCTTCCATCAGGTCGGCCTGTGGGCATGCGCGTAGGCATACATGGGAAGGTCTAGCTTACTGTTGGTGATGTCATACCTGGGCAGGTGATCCTGTGCTGTATAAGAAAGCAAGCTGACATATAAGACCATTCATTTGTCAAGAAAAATAAAGTTATTAAATGGATTGAGCTAGAAAGAAATCATCACGAGTGGGGTAATGCAGACTCCAAAGTATTGTGTGTTTTTTTCTTATATATAAATGGTAGTCTTTAAGCCTCTGTGATGTGTGTCACAATCTTAATAGCCACAGAGGTTAGTTATCTAATAAAGGACCCTGTGTGGGTGGGAGGAGAGGATTTCTCAAGAAAGAGAAATACAGTGTGGTGGAGAGATAAAAGGGGAAACTAGAAAAGGTGCATTTAATAGGGAGGGGGAATGAGAGATAGGGTAAAGGATGGAATATGAGGACAGACTACTTCTACCAAAGGCTATCTGAAAAAAAACACAGAATCTTCCTAAAATATATGCATTTATGAAAGGAATCTAAATAGACTCACCAAATAACAGGGATGTTAATGCCCCAACCAGACATTTTAAGCCACAAAATGGATCCTTGGCCAAAGGTGTCTCACAGAACACCATAGGTTGTTACCAAGACTACCGATTGTTCTCTACATCCTAACGGTAAAGCAATATTGCTGAAGATAGCACTTACTTATGTCATCAAACATGGAGAAATCAAGCTGGTGCCTAACTAGAAGTTTCGGCCGTGTTGACTAGTGTTCATGGTCCTGGATAGTGGTCTGCACTGCACCGGGGAGAGAAGGAATCATCTCTCACCTACAATACCTGTGACCTACAACAGTGACCTGCGTGCAAGATAATGGTGAATAGGGACAAAAAGGTTATGAGAATAATCAATTAGCACTTTTTAATTGGATTAAGGCCCACTCCATGACATGGATCCCATACCAGCCTCTACTAAGAGGGCAAGGACCTGAGACTAGATTCGTCATGGGCTTAAGGGAAAACCTACTTCCATGGAAGGAAAATAGCAATAAAATAATTCCTAATGACATTTTGTGAGACCAATGCCTCTCTAAACCCACGCCAGATAAATTTATTCTTGTAGTGCATAGGAATAAACACAGAGACCCCAAACCTGGGACAATGTACAGACAGTGGGAGACTTTACATCACTCAGCCCTAAGTGAGGTATCTTTATCAACTCCCTCCCCTCAAGGACCATAGGTATCTATGCAGAAGAGGAGGCAGAAAGATTATAAGAGCCAGAGGTGACAGATAACTCTAAGAAAGCAGTGGCTTCCAGAAACAACAGTATGGACATGCATATGAACTTACAGAGAGTGCGGCAATATGCACAAGACCTGCAGAGTTTCATAACAAAGGAGGTCTCGGTATGAGAGGGGGAATAGATATGGGGTCCCACCCTAAATCAATAAGCTGTTTGCAACTGATAACCCACTGGCAAAGGGAAAATCAACTTTCTCCAAAGGAATGTAACTGTATATATCAACCAAATTCCTAGGTAGGCTCATGCCTAGAAGTAGTTGGCTAACGTAAAATGAACCCAATGATAGTTTTTAGACATTTGGTTTTATTTTGCTTTGTTGAGCATCTTTCTGTTTTACTGTTATTTTGCCTGTTTGCTATGATTTTCACTTTTGTGGATCTTTTGTTTATTTTTCAAGAGAGGAACAGAGAGCAGGAAGGGAGAAAGAGCATAAAGTTGGGTAAGGGTGGAGGAAGAATCTGGAAGGAGTTGAAGAAGACTGTAAGGGATCCTTATTGGCTCAGGACCCTCAAGACCAAGTTCTTAGCACAAAGGGAAATCAGTTGCCCCAGAGGGACAGAGGGCAGGGAATAAGAGACAAGGACAGAAGATAGAGGATGAGGAAGAAGGGGAAGGAGATGGGGGAGGGGACAGGGATAAAGGACTACCTCTGGATAAAAAGGAGACAGACATGGCTCATAGAAAATGGCAGTTTGTAAAGGTAAAGGGGGAAACCCTGTGTTAGGATGAGGTGTTAAAATTTGATTGGCATGTTAATTAGTTAAGCCAGAGGGGGCTTTTGATTGATGGACTTCAATAATTTGATAACTGGATCTTGGTACTCAGCCTCAGGAAGAGGAAGTGTCCAAATAAGGGAAGAAACCTCTGTGGCTAGCTTTAAGAATGTAATCTAAGGGGTTTTATTTTTTTATTTTTAATTTTTTTTATTAATTTATTCTTGTTACATCTCAATGTTTATCCCATCCCTTGTATCCTCCCATTCCCCCCCCCCCCCATTTTCCATTATTCCCCTCCCCTATGACTGTTCCTGAGGGGGATTACCTCCCCCTGTATATGCTCATAGGGTATCAAGTCTCTTCTTGGCTACCAGCTGTCCTTCCTCTGAGTGCCACCAGGTCTCCCCCTCCAGGGGACATGGTCAAATGTGAGGCACCAGAGTACGTGAGAAAGTCATATCACACTCTCCACTCAACTGTGGAGAATATTCTGACCATTGGCTAGATCTGGGAAGGGGTTTAAAGTTTACCTCCTGTATTGTCCTTGGTTGGTGCCTTAGTTTGAGCGGGACCCCTGGGCCCAAATCTGCCTATCATATTGTTCTATTTATGAGTGAGTTAACCCAGAAGCAGAAAGAACCAAATGGTATATACTCACTTATATCTGCATACTAGCCCAAGGGACATGTCCCACGAAAGCCTTCACTTACCAGGAAACTGGGACAGAGGGGAGGGCATCCTATTGGGACTCTAAATGAGAGACGCATGGGAGAATAGCAAAATAAAAGGATCTAAGGGGTTTTAGCAAGGAAGAAGGAATGGGCGAAAAGGGCACGGTCTGCCAGAATCATGTGCTCAAGTGGGCTAGTGTCTCTTCAAAGATGAAAATCATGATCAAAATACATTGTATTAAAAAAGCCAATTTTTAATTAGAAGAAAAGAAGGTAGTCTGAGAAAGCCAGGAGGAAAACAAGCAAGCATTATTCGTCCATGGTCCCTGCTTTGAGATTCCTGCCTTGATTTCTGCCTTAGCTTCCTTCAGCGATGAACTATAACTTGTAAGCTGCAATAAATACTTTCCTCTCCAAATTAGTTTTGGTCAGCGTTTTATCCTAGTAACAGAAAGCAGAACAGCACAGCAAGGGTTCACTACAGTTTTCAGGATAGATTTTGATAAGTTTTTTAAAGTACTTTCTAAATGCCCTTACCTACTAATAGTTTGAGCTGGGCTCTGTTACAATTCACACTCATTGTACTTTGCCCTCTAAAATTATGTAAACGGTCATAGGATAAAATTCTCCCTAAGTAGAGAGAATCCTTGGTTCTGTTTACAATGTCTGCTCATCCATTTGCTCATAGGCTGTGTTCAGCCTTGGAAGTAGAGCGGAGTCTCTCAGTTGAGGTGGGATGTCTCAGGTCCACTTTGCACCTGTCCTTGCTTTACGGGAAGGAACCATTTAGGGCTGTGTCAGCACCATAGGTGTGTCAGGAGTTCGTCAGTGTTCAGCATCTCAGCTGGCAAAGCTGAGCCCCAACAACTTGAAGCTTTAGTGTCAGAAACAGCAGCCATCTCTAACATGGTGTAAGATGTCATTTCCAAGTTCAAAGCGATAAGGAAGTTTCTGTGGTCTTGCACAGGCCACGTGGTAAAGCAAAGTGGCTTTGTTTGAATTGATTTGTGTTTTGTCTTCTATTTTAATGTGTTAGACTGTGAAGATGTGTTGTTTCATTTTTTTTTCTCTCTGTGCAAAGATTTTCATGTTGTTTGAATCATCCTGTGGTTTGTGAACATTCTCTTTGTTAAGAGGAAGTTAATAGACCAGGTCCCTGCTGTGCAGTTTCCTGCCCCTTGAACCAGCATTTTGCTTGGAACTGTGTGTGGGGCTGGGTTTTAAGCTGGGTCTCTGTTGTGTGCATTAGTAGGCATTTAACAATTGTCAAGGAGTAAGATAGATTCAGACCTACCCCCGCTAAACTTTTTATTTCACATTCAAGTTATTGATATATTTTTCTCTGATTTTATGGATTTGGGGCTTTGTAAACACAGAGGCTCTTGATTCATCATCTTCTCAGTGAGAGGTGGTCGAACATCTGGAACATGCTAGCAACCGAAGCAGTGCTTGCAGGTTGCTTTCTTTTGTATCTGTGTATTGGTGCTGTGCCACGTGTCTATCTGTGGGTGGGGGTTTGCTGGTGTGGGCACACAGAATGGAGGTCAGAGGTCAAAGTATATTCCTCGGTGGCTCCTACCTGATTTTAAAAATTGTATCTTTGATTGAGTCTTCGAGAATTTTGTACTTGTACGCAATATCTTTTGATCACATTTACTCCCCCCTCTGCCACCGAGGGCAAGCTAGACCCATCTCTTCACATCTCAGGCTTTGGGAGGGTGTCTTCAAATGCGTTGTTATGTATAACCATCACAGATTAGTCTCAGGAAGCTGTCTTAGTCAGATTGATTGATCCGTAAGACTGAATCCTTGAGAGACTATAAGAAGGTAAGTGAAGGTGGCCTGGAGTTTTGCTCAGTGGATAAGGCACATGCTTATCTTGCATGAGGCCCTGGGTTGAGTTCCAGCAGCTGTAAACAACCAAATACATAAGTAAATCAACATGTAGAACTCCTTGTCTGATATCTGACATATCATATATCACGCCTAGGCACATCGTCATGCGAATCTCTGGACAGTGGCTACATGTCCTAGGGCGCCAACTCTGACAGTGAGCCACAAGGCCTCTAAAAAGGACAGCAAGGCCCCTTGTCCTCCATAGATAGCCGTTGTAAGCTACCTGCTTCTTATGTACTACTCCACCTAACAGTTGTTAATAACTAATATTTAATAATGTTTAACAACATTTAACAATTCTCTGGAGAAGACACATCTGTGCTAAAGATCCTGCAGGCTGAGCGGAACACTTGATTCTCAAATCAAGATACTAATAAAGAAAATGCCAACTAATTCATAAAGAAACAACTATTGACGCCATCTGTCAGAAAAGTAGAGCATCTAGTGTGTCGGTGGGATAATTAGGACTTCAGTGGAAGGGTAATTACGGTTCCTGGGACACATGTACACTGCAGGGGATGGACAGCACAGGACCACCTAAATTCTAAAATTCACTGAAGTGGGCATCCCAGAGCTCTCACTGCTACCACGTGAAGAGATGGTGACTAATACTTATAGACAGCATGGTAAGTTAGGTATGGTTCCAGAGTGTTTCTTGGGGTTATGCAGTGAATCACACCTCTGCATTTGTCCTGTCCTCTTTTGTAATTGAAATAGACAGCCCACCCCACTTAGGTAGCATGCACCTAAGCCACTGTCCATGCTGCTCTAAGCCATACTCAGAAGCACAATTCAGGAAACATTATGTGTCAGGTCTTGTTACTATGACAGCTACCTCTTTCTTTTCTTATGATCAAATCCAGCTAAGGGTTATGTAGGGGCTTGAGAGAAAGAAATAAAAATATCAGATTTATGGCTTGTCAAAGCCAGAGGGGAGACCAAAAACTTTCATGTGTGTCAAAGGGCACACTAATTTTCTACACTTTTCCCTTCAGCCTGTCTCCTAATTTTCAAACTAGACTTCCCACCCACAAACAGAAATCAGTCTATTTCCTGAACTGGTATACACTCACAAACAGAAGTCAGTCTACCCTCCCCCCACCAACACACACACACACACACACACACACACACACAAAGCTACCTGAAGACAGCCAAGGGGATGGTGCTGCCCAAAAGCTGCAGTTCCCTATGCACACATGTGGCCACCACTGCAGATTCTCCAGTAGTTGATGGCACAACAAAGCACATTTGTATTTCTTTTAGACTTCTCTTTCTATATATTTCCCCAAGAATATAATACATCGTTATTTACTGTAACTATCAGATTGTACAACAAAACTTATGAATTTAGTTTTCCTGTCTAATTAGCATTTTACATTCTTTGATGAACATCTTTCTACTCCTTGGGAGACCTTGGTAAACACAAGCAATTTTGCTTCAGTGAATTTAACATTTTTATATTTTACATGTAAGCAAGATCATGTGGTACTTATGTTTCTGTGGCTAGATCGTTTCACTTGAACATGTCAGCCATGTTGCAGAAAATGGCAGCATTTCTTTCTTTTTCAAAGTCCTATGCTATTTATCTGTTGATGGACACTTCAGTTTTGTGTCCTGGCTGCTGTAATGTGCATGGGAGTGCAGATGTCTCTTGGATATGCCAGTTTCACTGACTTTGAAGTTATACTCTGGATTTCAAGACCATGGAAATATTTTATACTCTCTCTCTCTCTCTCTCTCTCTGACACTCCACACTGTTTTCCACATGGCTGTACTAATTCACATCCCTTCTTCCACATCCTTGCTAACATTTACCTTTCATCTTTTAATAGCCATCTTAACAGATGTGAGGTCATAAGTCATTGTGGCTTTAATTTGCATTTCTCTGATGATTAATGGGATTGACAGTTCCCACATACTCACTGGCCTTTTATGTGCCTTCTTTCAAGAAATGTCTGTCTATGTAGGTCCATTTGTTCTCTCCTATTAAGGAAGAGGAACAACTATAAAGCCACTTTTTCTATCTCTGTGGATAAAGTGACTATAGAAAAGATGATGAAGAAATTGGGTAGATAAATAGATGGTTAAAAAGGCTACTATGGAATGCTGAATACTGGTGGTGGAAGCACACTGGTTATATCCTCCCAGCATCCTCTGAGAGACTTCCAAAACATCACTCCCAGACCTTCACACTAATGTTTAGACACTTCCCTCTAGCTTTACCTATCTGCTTCTTGATTTAGTGTAACAAGTTTTATTTAATAGATGTTTAAAGTCACCATAACCAAGAAAACCCATAACTCTAAAGCATTCAGTAATTAAGTCTTTAAGATAAACATCACACATGTAGAATAATGTTCAAAGTAAGACTAACCACCTTCTGCTTAGGATTAAAGCTTCATCTATTCAGCGCTAGTATTTTGTTTGTCTTGTTTGCTTTGATTTCACCTTCACTACACAATCAATGGATTAGGTAGCTAAAAATGGAGTTGGTTACACATATGCCGTTGTGAGATAAGCACACGCCCTGCTGTTGGTTGAAGGCCTTCGTTCATCTAGAAAACACTATGTTCTCCATTTGTTTGGTTAGTGGCTGAGGCCTCAGAGGTGACTCATTATTGACTCAGGCTAATCATATTAGCTGTATTTCTTTTGTCAATATTTGGTCTGGAGATGTTCGTGTGACCCAGCTGTGGCCAATCATCTCGTAAAGAATGTGGTAACTGACTAGTCTGGGGGCCTGCCTGTGACCTAGTTCTGGCCAATGACCTCAAAAGGAGAATTCTGGGGAAATTATTTGCCTCTGGAAGAGAAGGTGGGGCAAGAAAACAACTCATTTGCCACCATGATCCTTTTCATGATTTTTATAAAAACCCAGGCAAGGGGGGTGATCGATCCATGTCCCGAGGAGCCTGAGCCATAGTGTAAAGAGTGCAGAGCCCTCAGCACTGTGGGAAGCTAGACCAACCCTGGGGCTTCTACATCTGAAGTCTAAGGAAATTCTGATTGAAGCCCTGTGGCAGACAGTTACTGTCACCTCCTGAGGGACATATCCAGATGGGTAAACATCATTGGGGCTTTCTTTTAGCTGTGCTGCTGTAAATTTACATGAAAAACCATCAGGTTGTAAGACCATTCATCAGCTTCTCCTAAAAGTTAATGAAGACACATAGATATGCTCTACTGAGACAGAGAAACCACGGCCTAGCCTGTGAGAGATTGCTTTGTTTGCCTGCTCTTAGTGTGTTCTTGATATGGAAAATAAATTAACTTTAAGTTCCCCTTAAATGGATGGTTTGGAGATAATGTTTAAACATTAGAAAGATATATGTGTATGGGAAGAATAAAATTAAAAATAAATGAGATCTGATATCTTTGTTCTGCACATTTTTCACTTTTATTCTCCATGCCAGTCGATTTATTAAGACTTCTGGCCGAGCTTATCATACCACAATCTTCCCTGGGAAAAGCAATTTGAAAGTGGTTGTGGCTGAAGGCATATTATAGCGGCGGGAAATCAGAGAGAACACCAACTTTCATTTAAGATTGTCAACTTGATGAATAGAATTATGTTGACTTAAACCAGGCAGGACTTAAGATGGATGCCCTGCTCCCCACAGGTGGACAGTATGAGAAACCACAGCAAATAGAACATGCTTTGGAACCCAATCCTAGGAATTATCAACCGCTGCTTTTGAACATTAAAGAAATAAAATAGTCCCGAACTTTCTGAACAAAATTGTCTTTAATGATATCCATTTTACTAATTTTGAGATCATATATATATATATATATATATATATATATATATATATATATATATATATATATATAAATATATATATATAAAATCTTTTTTTCATTTTAATTTGGTGGGAATGCTCATGCTGTGAACATTTCTGTTTGATTTGTAGCTCAGATTGTCCTCTGTCATAGTAATCCTGCCAGCTGTGGTAATCAGATTTAAGTTTATTTCCCCACCACATACCTACATTTACACATAGACATAGGCATCACAGAAGGAGACTGTCATAGTTTGAATGAAAATGGCCCCCATAGGTCCATAGGGAGTGGCATCATTAGGAGATATGGCCTTATTGGAGGAAGTGTCACTAGGGATGACTTGAAGTTTCAGAAACCTTCACAGGTCTCTCTTCCTATAGGTTCGGATGTAGAACTCTCAGCTACGTCTCCAGCACCATGTCTGCCTGCACACTGCCATGCTTTCTTTCCTGATGGTAATGGACTACACTTCTGAACTGTAAGCCAGCCTTCATGAAATGTTTTCCTATATAGGAATTGCCTTGCACATAGCATCTTTTCACAGCAATAGAAACCCTACGACAAAGATGGACCCTAAATGCCTTTCCGTTTCTCTTTGGTTTGATTTTTTTTGAGGCAGTGTCTTGCTATGGAGCTCAGTCTGGTCAGGAGCTTGTGACTCCCTGCCTCCGACTCCTGAGCCCTGGACTTAGGAGAACATGCCATGTTCTCTCTCTAAGTATCCTGAAGGAACACTATGTGAATCCATTTGTTTTGAGCAGTTAAGGAGACTTTTCTAAATTAGTGAATTTTGGACTAAAACTTGGAATGAAAAATATTTTACTTTTGTCTACCTTGCTTCTCTCCTTGGTAATTTAATCTTGTGTGTGAGTGTGAGTTTGCATGTGCCTGTGCGTGTGTTCATGCTTACGTGTGTGCACGTGCGTGTTTGTGTGTGTGCATGTGTATGTGTGTATTGTGTTGTGTTCCCAGGTGGTGTTTTTCTGGAGAGTTTTGGTCCAACCTCCCAATAGTAGAGGGAGAGTTGGTACCGTTACATCAGGCTTAAAGACAACCATATAAACTAGTGTTCTAGGAAGAGGCATCTCTACGGTGGCCCAGGAAATGAAGAAGAGAAGAATACCTCAGATGGCAGGGCTTGGGGCCGTTGCAAACAACAAGTCATCTACACAAATAGAAACCATAGCATTTTATGGGCAGAATTTAGTTTAATTTGCATCTCCTGTTATGCGATCTAGGAATTTATGGAATCTCTAAGTAAGACAGTTGTGAGCAAAATGCCAGGCAAGTAAACAGTCCTTGCAGAGGTGACAAACCCACCTGCTTCCATCATACAGTGACAAACCCACCCACCTGCTTCCATCATACAGTGACAAACCCACCTGCTTCCATCATACAGTGACAAACCCACCTGCTTCCATCATACAGTGACAAACCCACCCACCTGCTTCCATCATACAGTGACAAACCCACCCACCTGCTTCCATCATACAGTGACAAACCCACCTGCTTCCATCATACAGTGACAAACCCACCTGCTTCCATCATACAGTGACAAACCCACCTGCTTCCATCATACAGGGGGTATACAGTGGGTAGGGTTCTAAGGAAGGACGGGGCCTCTGACATTCTCCCCCTCCCTCTATCTCTGAATGGGTGTTGGTAAATGTATGCCATGTTGTATATATGGAGATCAGAAGACAGCTTCCAGTGTCAGCTCTGGTCTTCCATCTTGTTTGGGGCAGTCTCCAGCTGTTTGTCTTACACATGGACACCCAAAATGGCCTGTGAGTTTCCAGTGGCTCTTCAGTCTGTCTTCCCTCTTGCTGACGGAGTGCTGGGGTGACTGACAACACTACTGCATGTCTTTTATGCGAGTCTGGGGCATTTGAACTCACGTCCTCACCCTTGTATGGCAAGTGTTTTAGCCGCTGGGCCGTCTAATCAGCCAGCACCGCCATTTTTATCATATACCATGCTTATAGATTGTTATAGCTCTCATACAGTTCAAAGTAAAAACACGGTTTAGGTAAGAAAGCATTGTTTGAATTAATTTTCTGTCGTTGAGACAAAACATTGCAGCCAAGGCAGTTTACAGAAGGAGGGGTTTATTTGGGCTTATAGTTTCAGAGACGTACGAGTCCATCACCATTTCCGTGGGCAAACATGGCAGCAGGCAGGTGTGGCGACTTGAGCAGCAGGCCAAGAACTCACCTCTTAAACTGAGAACAGGACAGCACATAGTTTTTTTAATCTAAAGCCCACTGCCAGTGGCATACTTCCTCTAGCAGGACCACACCTACTCAGGCAGTGCCACTGACTAGGAACCAGGAACCAAATGTCCAAATGCCTGAGACTGTGGGGGCGGGCATCTCACGCAAAGTACCACAAGCCCTCTTCAATTTCATGGTGGGAGCTTTATACACTAATGAGATAGGAAACAAGACATTTAAACTCTTAATCTTCACAATTTCAAAAGGTATTTATACAGCTATTTTGTATGCCTCTGCCTTTCTCTCTTCATTCCGTTATGAAAATAAAAATAAACATACAATAAAAGGGAGTCATGTTGAACTCTTAATGTTTAACAAACTGGGCAGAGAGGACTGAACAATGGGCCCAAGCTGCCTTCAAAACCTTCACTTTAGAATAGAGAGCGCACAGGCTATTTTGAAAATGTAACTTGCAATGAATTGACTAAGCACAGATACAGACATCTGGAGAGTTTTCTGAGCCTGTAGATGAGAGACTTTGCTGAAAGGAATCCAAAGACAGAGGATGGCAATTGGATGCTGTATCTTTATAGCATGGCCCAGACTTCAAGATGTTTGCCTCCTGATGTTTTCAGCTTTTAGATGGGTCAGATTTTGAGTGATGATCCTTTTCAGCTCATTGGTATGGCTGGGCTGATGGGTCAGCAAGGCCCTGGGGTCACTGGTTCAAGCCACTACACGTGGCTCATTATCTGATCCTGAGAAATTGTGAAAAGAAAACACTTTATCAACTGAACCATCTCCTTGACCCCTCTGACTCCTCTTAATTAATCAGTTTTATTTCTTTATTATATTTATGCATTTTATAATGCTCTGACTCTCCATAGGAACATATGGTTGAAGAAGCTGTTTAAGTCATAAGTAGCAGGAAGCAAAAATAAAGAGAGGGGAGAGAAATGTCTAGAATTTCAATGTCTTCCTCAAAGGACTATGCTGAGGAGTATCAGCTAGTCCTTAGACCAGCCCTGCCTTGCAGTAAATCTATGCCGTCCAACAACGTAGACTGGCTATCAGGCCATTAATGAGCTTTAGAATACACTGAATCCAAATTATAGTACCATACCAATTCCAGACTGCATTCTTGCTATCCCACGTGTAGAACTCAAGGACAGGAGGGAGCTCAGAAAAATGAGGAACAACTAAGCCAGATCCTATTTCTTCTGATTGAACCAGAACCTCTGATGGCAAGAAGAACTTAGTGGGGTTTTAAAGAATCAGGGCTGAGCCCTGTGCTCTCTTCTCTTACACTCATTTCTTTTTGTATTAGCTCAACACTTATGCTGAAGATGCTTGCCTGAATAATATCACTCTTTTGCCTTCTGGTTCTTCATCCGCTATCTGATACCTAAGGTTGTCTCAGTGTGCAGGTCACAGAAGATGAAGGTTTACGCAGCGTCTTCTTTATTCTTATAAGAATATGTGTATGCAGTTAAGGAACTTCAGGCATGGCCATTCCATGGGGCCATACCATGAGAAGGTATTTATTGTAGATATGAGAAAAAGAACAGCCAGAGGAATCTAGAGCAGAACAAAAAAAAAAAAATGACAGATTGAACATGCTAGAGCTACCAGCCAGAGAAAGGGAAAATAGCAAGTAGAAAATAGGGCTTTGACATGTATACCAGGTTCTTGTGAATAAGGACTAAAGGAACTTGGAGGCCATCTTGTGCTTTGATATGTGGCCACAGATACATGTCAGTGGAGAGCCATATGTCCCTTCTGTAAGAGGCAAGGAATGACTCCTTTCAGCAAATGGGACCTGGTTTCACAAGTTCTTGAGGAGTAATGGCTTTTATCTAACTACCAAAATCACTCTCTATATAGTCCAGCTTGAGCCCATTTCAGTACATTTGCATAGTGTGAGACTCAACAATATGTACAAGTCATAAAATGGCAACCACAATCGCGGTGATTCTACATGTAAGCCATATGTTCTTTCATTTATATTTAAGATGACATCAAGACACACAGCAGAATTTATACTGAGTTTTAGTTTATAACATTGGATGGTAAATTTAATAAAACACCATGATAAGTCATGAGAAAGAAATAACAGGAAAAAAAAAAGCCCTATGTACTTTAGTGTACTTTTGAACAAAGAGCCCATATTTTTCTTTTGTACTGGACTCTTCAAATTCTGTAGCCTGTCTGGGCAACAGGTCACTGTCATGTGCCTGTTTTCTCCAAATGTATACTTCTGTTCAGGTGGGGGAGGGCAAGGAGGCTTAGGAAACTCATGACTCTCACTGGACACTTTCAAGGCTAATGAAGGCTCCACGTGAGGTTAGACATCAGCAGGTTGTACAACTGCTGTGGGAGAGGCAACTCTTTAGCATTGTAGCTGCTTGAAAGTTCCTAGAAAGACTGCAGTGATGTAGCTGTCATGACTTGGCACCCGTGCTGGCGTGGGATTTCCCAGGATACAGGCATCTGAGAGAAATTCCTATTCCTAATAGGAGTCTAACAAGATGCTTGCTTCACTGAGCAAGCCTTGCACACAATTGCTGCTGTTCTCGCTTTCTTGAATAAATAGAAATATACCCCTGGGAAAGGTAAGCCAATAGGTTAAGTTGAATTGTACAAAACTTTCTTCCTTTATAATTTGCTGATTCCCCACTTCTCGCCTCTCTTTGACCATTTTGACTATGTTTTATAGTCCTGGGAAAATTAGCTTAATGGATATAATGAACTCTCCCAAACTCTTACATTCAAACTAACTCCCAAAGTGATGGTGTTAGAAGGTGGAGCCTTTGGGAGGTGGTTAGGCTTTGAGGGTGGAGCCCTGTGGAGTGGGAATGACGTTATACAGGGAGCCCTAAAGCTGTTTCTTTCTACCCCACATGAACACACCAAGATATACGCAACAAAGAAGAACTTAATATTGTTAAACAGATTTCAGAATGGTGAAAAATATTAGTCTTTGCAAACTGCCTAGTCTTTGTCTTTTCTTACAGCAGATTTGAAGAGAGAAAGGATGATGGAAAAGATAAGCAGGCTTCAGCTCTCCCTTTCTCACTTTTCTGTAGATGCACAGGGCAACCAGCAGTCAGGCTGCTTGACTGACAGGCAGTTTCACAAAGCAATTACCCTGTTATATTGTTCTATATTTAAAACATCATCTTTGCATAAGAGCAGAGTCAGATTTCCGTATTTGGGTAAGATACACACATCAGGCAGTACTGAGCCTGGTCACAGTTAAGGCAAAGCAAAGCAGGAACAAGTAGTCAGTTTCCTCAGTGTTCTGTTCTGGGAGCAAAGATTTTTGTTACAATCAAATTCCATATTGATCAAATCATGGTTTAGCAAATTTTTTGGGAGTGTAAAATAACAAAAAACTCATAACAGATTTAAGCTATAAACAAATAATAGAAATTAACTTAAATTTTCATTTCTTTTGCCTTACTTCCTAAGTGTTAGAATAAAAAAAATGAGTGACAATGAGGCCAGTGAGATTGCTGAACATAACGATTTCCAGTTTTATCCATTTTCCTTCAAATGCCAAGACATCCTTTTTCTTTACAGCTGATTAAATTTTATTGTGTACATGTACCACATTTTTTTTTTATACTTTGGTCCATTGATGGACATCTCAGCTGAATCTGCATTATATTGCTGTATTGCTGCAGTAAACATTGATGTGTATGTTCCTTTGTAGATTCAACCCAGAATCCTTCAGGCATACACCCAAGAGTGGGCCACATATCAGTTCTATTTTCAGTTTTGTTTTTGTTTTTAGAAAACTCTGTACCTATTTCCTTAATAGTTAAGTGTACACTCACACGAACAGTTTCTGAGGACTTCTTCGCATTCTTTCCTGTAGCCTTCGCCATTTGTTTTCTGACAGCCGTTCCGATGATGTTATACGGAATATCTTGCAGCTTTAATTTGCATTTCCCTAATGGATAGGTATGCTGAACACTTCTCTCAAGCATTTTATTGGATGTGTAAATTTCTTCTCCTGAGACCTATTTATTCAGTTCATTGGCTCCCTTATTGATTGGATGATTTAATTTTGATATTTAATTTTTGTAATTCTTTGTATAGTTGAGATATGAATCCCCAGTGTGATGTGTAATTGGCAAAGTTCTCCCCACCCCCTGTTCTTTGATCTGTCTCCCACTTCTGGTTTCCTTTTCTGCACAGAAGGTTTGTTTTTGTTTTTTGTTTTAATTTTATGTGATTCCCATCTGTCAGTTCGGAAGATGGTTTTCAGTGACACCGGAGACTTTTGTGCTAGTCCCTGCCTATAGCTTGAAGTGTCTTCCGTGTCTTCCTCTAACGTTTCAGGTCTTATAATAAGGCCTTTAATCCATTTCAAATTGGATTTTGTAATATATTAGAGACAAGGATCTAACTTTATTCTTTTACATGTGGAAATCCAGTTTTCCACAACTGAGTACAAAGTTGGCTGTCTTTTTATAGTGTATGCTATTGACACCTTTGGCAATTAGGTGGCTATCGCTGTGTGTGCTTATTTCTGAATCCTCCATTCTGTTCCATCACCCATACATTCATTTTGGGGGCCACTTCCATGCTGGTTTTGTTACTATGTCAGGTGTTGAGATAATTCCAGCACTGTTCTTTCTGCTAAGGACTGAGTTTGCTATTTTATTTTATTTTTTATTTTTTGTCTTTTTCACTTCTATATACATTTTGGGATTGGCTTTTTTCGTTGTGTGAAGGATGCTATTGTGATTTTGATGATGAGTGCTTTGAATCTGTAGGACTCTTGTGGTACTATGTCCTCTTCTAAGATAGTAATTATGGCCGTCTGTGTGTGTATCTTGTTTAATTTCTTTCTTTAGTTGCTTAAGGTTTTCATTATAGAATTCTTTCACCTCCTTAGTTAAAGTAAATAATTTCTTAGAAGTTATCATGTATGAGGTTTGCTCCTGATTTACTTCTTAGCAAGTTTCTCATTGGCATATAAAAAGGGTAGAAATGTTGGTACTTTTTTTATTTTAAAGGAGTGTTTATCAATTTTATTAGTTTTCTAGTGGAGTCTTTAAGGTCTCTTAAGGATAGGATTATACTGTTGGCAAACAGGGATACTTTGATTTCCTCCTTTCCCATTTGCATCCCTTTTACGTCTTTCCAAAATTTTATTTTTCCAGATGATACACTAAACAATATAATGTCCAAGAATGGAGAAAGTAGGTATCACTGTCTCATTCCATGGAGAGAATGGGAATTATTGTCTTATTCCAGATCTGAAACAAAGCAGTCTTGATTTATTCCTTTTAATATAATGTTGCCTGCAAGTTTGCCATACAGTTCTTATTATGTTAATATATTTTCTACTTCTACAACTAGTTTCTTTAAGGGTTTTATTATGAAGTGATATTGATTGTCAAAGATCTTCCTTGTACTGATTTAGGTGTTCATGTGGTTTCTGTCCTTAGACCCATTTCTGCTGACAATTAAACTTACTGACCTGCTGTATATGTTAAACCAAACTTGTATCCCTAGACTGAAACCAACTTGGTCAACATGTATCATTTTTTTAAGTACCCTTGAACTAATTTAAATAATTTTACTGAGGATTTTTTTAAAATTTATATTCATCAAAGAAATTGGCCTATGGCTTGCTTTCTTTCATTTTTTTTCTTTTGGACCTGTATTTGATTTTGGTATTGAGGTAATGCTAACTCAGAAAATGATTTCGGTAATGTTCCTCCCAGGGTATTTCATGTGATAGTTTGAGGAATATTGGTGTTTTCTCTTCTTTAGAGGTTTGAAATAGTTTGACAGTGAATACACTGGGTTCTGGGATTTTATTTGCTCACTATGTTTTATTACTGTTTCAATCCAATTGATTGTTATAGAGTTGTTCACATTTTTTATTCCTTCTTGATTTAATTTTGATAGTCTATTTGTATTTGGGCACTTGTTCATTTCTTCTAATTTCCAAGTTTTTTGGAATATAAGTTTTCAGTCATCTCCAGTGATTATTTGGATTAATTTGGAATCGTTGTAGTAACTTTTCCCATGTCTAATTTTATTAATTAAGGCTCTCTTTATCTCTCATTCATTCTCATTCTCTCCCCCTTTTAAAGTTCAGCATTTTTTTAAAATAAATATTTGTTTGATCCATTTTATGTGTTGTTTTTTAGTCCCCATTTCACTAATTACTGTCCTCATCTCTGTTATTTTGTGTTGTGTTGAGGTGTGAACTGTTTTTTCTTCTTCTAAGACCTTGAGGTTCATCATTAGGTTATTTATTTAACATATATCTGTCTTTTTAAGGCAAGGACTCCTAGTTAAAATGACTTTCCTATAATTGCCTTAGCTGTATGCCAAAGGTGCTTTCAGTTTCATTTGTTTTAGGAATTTTAACTGTCTCCCTAATTTCTTCAATAACCTAATAGTCATGCAAGAGTGTACTGTTGTCAAGTCCCTGTATATTTGTGTGGTGCTGTTATTTTTCTTGCTACTGATTTCTAGTTTTATTGAACTATGATATAATAAAATGCAAGTCATCATTTTATATCTTTTATATTTTGTTGGACTTAATTTGTGGCTTACAATGTGGTCTACTTTGGAGATGATTCTGTGGATTCCTGAGAAGAATGTGCTTTTGTATCTGTTGGATGGAATATTATTTACAAACCTATTAAGTTCATTTAATTATAGTTTTGTTTAATTCTAAGGTTTCTTTGTTGATTTTATTGTGGGGGATCTATCTCGAGATGATAGCAGGAGTACTAACATACTCATTATTACCATTTCAGGGCATATATAATATTTTTAACTCTTTGAGCTTTGTTTGCCCCAGAGCTCAGTGCATATAATTTTACAATTATTATGTATCCTTAATAAATTATTCATCAGTTGTTGCTGTTTTTGCTCATCCAACTAATTTTGCTTCAGCTTGTGCTATACATTTATGTCAATTTGACACAAGATATAGTCATTGAAGAGAGAACCTCACCTGAGAAACTGCCCTCACCATATTGGCCTGTGGACAAGCCTGTGTAGCATTGTCTTAATTAGTGATTGATATGAGAGGGCTCATCGCACTGTGGGTGGTGCCATACCTGGGCTGGTGATCTTGTATGGTATAAGAAAGCTGGCTCAGCAAGCCAGTAAGTAGCATATGTCCATGGCCTTTGCATCAGCTATTGCCTCTAGGTTCTTACTTTGTTTGAGTTTCTTTCTTTTTTTTTTTTTTTAATTAATTTATTCAGATTACAACTCAATTGTTATCCCATCACTTGTTTTGTTGTTGTTGTTTTTAATTAATTTATTCAGATTACATCTCAATTGTTATCCCATCACTTGTATCCTCCCATTCCTCCTTCCTCCTTTCACCCTATTCCCCTCCCCTAGGTCTAAGACCGAGGGGGACCTCCTCCCCCACTATATGGTCATGGGCTATCAAGTCTCATCTTGGTAGCCTGCTTATTCTTTCTTTGAGTGCCACCAGCCCTCCCCACCAAGGGGAAGTGGTCAAATATGGGGCATCACCCTGACTTTTCTCAGTGATGAACTGTGACGTGATAGTGTAAGCTGAAATAAAAGCCTTTTCCCCTGTTAATATAAGTCATGGTATTTTTATCACAGCAATAGAATCTTCAGTAAGACGAGCACATTAAAACTACTGCCAGTAAAACTGGAAGAGATATCCTATCACACAAATCATATGACACTAAATCAGGAAAAGAGACAAGAGAGACCAGTGGTGGAATTATAAGCTAAATAAGGCTCTTTCTCCTCTAAGTTGATTTGTCAGAAATGAAGCTAAAACAGAGCCTGTGCCTCATGACTATGGTGTTTACATCTGAGCCCAAATCCTAGTGACCTTGACCTAATAAATGGCCAGTCTTAAGAAAAATAACTCCAACTCTAAAACTTATTACTTTCAGAAGATAGTAAAATCTATCTAGATATAGAAGCACATAAAAAGCCCAGAAAGACCAAGCAAATGTCCCCTTATTGGCTATAAAATATATTTTCACCCTGAGATTTTGTGTCTTGGTTAAAATTTTTTTGCATGTGTTACTAGCTTTTCATATGCTATTTCTCACAGTTATCATAATTACCTCAATTAGTCCTGGTGTTTGACGATTTTTGAATTTGAGCAAATGTACAATGACATGTATGCATTATTACAGCCTCCTGCAGAATAGCTCCAATTCCCCAGAAATTCTCTCTGCTCCACACTTATCCCTTTTCTACTCAGGCTACAGGATTACACACACATACATACACACACACACACACATACACACACCACACACCACACACAAATACATACACCTTCTAACTGAGTAGTTTAAGGATCAGGAATTGTGTGACAAAATAATTTGAGGAAATAATATTTATTTAAGCTTTTACTTTGGAAAGTTAGTGTTATATATTGAATTTGGCAAAAATTAACAAATACAACTAAATGATATGAACAATTGAAAAATTTTATGTTTAGACTATAAGGAGATTCATCTTTACAGAACACTATCTTCAGGAGATTAGCTAATTAAGGACAAAGACTTGCAGGCATGAAGGTCAAGACCCTGATCTACACTGCTTCCATGATAGTCTCAGTTCCACTTATCGGATGCCCATCCTATTGCTTTCTTTTCCTCTTGACATCTGATCTGTTTTGTACTTTGTGTTCTCTCAAACTTGAATGGTCCCCCTTTCTTACATACGTGACCTTTGTTCTTTATTAGTTGGTCTCTGCCCAAATATCCCTTAAGAGATGGTTTTGGATCATCTCACTCCAAACAGTGTGCTTTTTACTTTCTAGAGTAGCATTCTGCTTCTAGAATGCAGTCCTCATGAGAATCCACTTTGACCCCACTCATTTACCACTGGGTTTGCACCTTTCAAAAGTTTTATTCTCCACCCTTTCCCTGGCTGTCATCAAGAGTGACAGGTCATGTATCAGGCCATGCCTACACACCTACCTAGGGCCTTCTCTGGTCTGTTCTTCTCTGTCTGCTCTGTATACCCACAGCCTCGGTCACAGTCACATTTACTCACATCATTATCAAGCTGTAATGACAGAGAACAAGCACTATTATCAAACACTGGCCTCAGAGTCTCCATGTTTAGTATTCTGATGGTGTAGAGGGTGACACTTCCATAACTGGGTCTGATCAACACCAGTGTATTGGTAATAATGAAACCCAAAAGAAAATGTGCTGATGGTGCTGATGGTGGTTGCTTGGAGTGTGAGAATGAGAAGGAGGAGGAGGAGGAGGAGGAGCAGGCAGGGAGAAAGGAGTGGTAAGAGGGTTAGGGACAGTTGTTGGGTCATTTCAAGACATTTCAGAAATAAGTCCTTTTTCATTTTATCTTTATTTCCCCACAAACATATTCTGAAAATAGATTTTATTTTGTGCCATGGCAGAAACAGAAGATTAAAGGAGTAAATGTTATATGGTATTATAAGTTCGTAGAAATTGCTGACAATCTTGGTAAGTGCCTCAGACATCACTTTCTGAAGAACTTGGGGTTCCAGATGAGGTCCTGATGTGCTGACAAGGCTGAGAGAACTGGCTGATATTGTCTAGGCAGGGTTACATCATTACCGCTGAGTATGAATTTTGTAGATGGAACAGAGGTGCCTGCTTCTCATGGCTTAATTATTTCTACTTATTTGCTCCCCCTTTTCTCTCTCATCTCCAGCAAAGCCTTGTGCCTTTGTGTGGAGTGACAGCCAGTCAGGTCTCATGTGTGCTCTGTAGAATGGTTAAAGTCATAACTTCTGGGGCTGAACATTGAGTTCTAGCTCAGTGTCCCTCAGCCCTGCGGCCCTAAGTGTGTTATGTAACCTCTCTCCCCCTCTTTGTTAAATGGTAACAGTGTTCCTAAGAGCTGTGAGCTTACATGTGAATAGTGTCCTGTGCATGCTCTTTGGATAGGTTAGAGAAAGCTTGCAAAAAATAAAGTTGGTACCCCATAAAAACAGTGCAGTAAAAGAAATGGAAAGAAATTTCACCTCTCTAATCATTCATCTCCTCTGAAAGGTACAATGTCCTATAAAGAAAAAGAATTAATTCTTTCCCCATACCACCCCTTTCTCAGACACAAATTCTCAAGTTGCCTAAAATCTAAGGCCAATGAACCTTAAAAGAGAGGTGGGGGCATTTTTCTCTTCTAGAAACTGCACAAATAAACCTGAAACACCCCCTGCCCCTGAACTGTTTCTGTGGATTTCAGAGTCCAGTGGGCACCCTCTGGGATTTCCATGTTTTTGTGCTCTTGACCAAAAACTGAACCGAGGCGAAAGAGAGAGAGTTTATTAGGAAGAAAAAACTTCCAAGGGAGGAAGTAGGCCAGTCCTGGCAAAAGGTAAGCTACAAAGACACTTGTGTGTGGCTTTGGACCTTTGTGGATAATTTGTATACCGCACACTTCTGTGTACAAGGTGGTCTGTTCTGCGTCACCCTTAGTGGGGAGGGTTTTCCAGTTTTCTCTGCTAAATAATTTCTTTCATGTGTTAATTTTGGCCCCCCATTCTCTACCTTTTTCTTCTGCCATGTGTAGGAGCTGGCCTAGACATGGTCTAGAAAATGAATACTTGGTTTGGATTAAAGTACCCTCACAGGACAGAGCCCTTGATGTACCATAGCTTTGTTTATAGCCTTGGAAACACTAGGGTATTGTGGAGTCTTACTGAACTCAGAATCTTGGCTTATAATGAGTTTGAAGAAATATTATAAACATTTGAAGAAACGCTAGATACTATAAGGATGTACAAGAATGTCGACTGCACAGCGGAACTCCGCAGCTGGCTCTTCTGACTCTATTTGGACACCATGGAGAGCACCAAGTGAGTGTAAAGCTGGGTTCTCTTCCACATTAGGGAGAAAACAGTTAATCTACACCCACACTAAAAACACCAGGAGGCCTTTGAGAGACGAAATATAGCATCGTCTTCATAGCTGCTAGAAAGGAGAAGTTTAAGCAGTTAGGTGGCAGAAGACACACCCACCTTGATCTCCAGTAGTGGCCAGAGGAGTGGCAGCTGTCTGCAGCTATGTGGCCAGGGTTTGGAGTTGATATGAAAGCGTATAGACTAATATTAACATACTTGAGAGCAGGAAGCTATCCCAAGTTTTTTTATGTGTACTTAACAAGAGCAGTTGTGTCATCAGCTCCCAGTGCAGAGGGCAGGTTTTCATTAGGAACAGGAAATAGGACAGTAAGCCAGAGCAGCTGTTTAATGGATGAATTTAAGATGCAGCTAGAAATCATTCCTGTGCATTATTCCCTCTCTTCCTGTTCTAGGAAAGCCAGGGGGAGCTCCAAGAACCTCTTCAGGGCTTCCGTGTGTGTATGTGTGTGTGTGTGTGTGTGTGTGTGTGTGTAATGTGGGGGTTCCTTGTATTTCCAGTCCCTGATATATCTGAAGATCTTTATATGATTGACCTATGGCATTTGGAGAAGATGGACTCTTGGTACATGCATGTCCTCAGTTCTGCATTGTGACATCTGTGACTTTGAATTAGAAACTATGTCAGCTTCCTGAACCTGAGTCATCAGGCCAAGTTATCCAATATAGTCCCTAAACCCCTCCCTGGGAGTGATTGTCCATTGTGATCTTTTGCTTTTTCTGTCATGGAAGGAATAGAGAAATAGAACTCATATTCTGGCCCTCACAATAAACCCAAAATGCAAGTGGGATAAGTTCATATACTAAGTCATAGGAATGCATTGGCTTAATTATTTTTCTGGTTGCTGTGATCAAACATCTCTCCAGGTCCATTTGGAATAATGGTTTGAGGGGTTGGGTCTGTTGTGGTGAGGAAGGCGAGGTGGTAGGTATTTCCATGACAACTTGCTCACATATCTGGAGCAGAAGCAGAGACACATGATGAGCACTGGTGCTAGCATGCTCTCTATTTTTTCTTCTTTTAGTCCATCTAATTCCTTGTTCTATGGGATATTGCCACCCATATTCTGAGGCCCCCTCAATCCCCCAGAGATACTGTCACAGACACCCCTACCAGTGAGTCTCAAGCTCCTATGTGATTGTAAATATGACTAAATTGGCAGTGAAGACTGACCATCATACCCATCAAAAATTATAAATAGTTCCTTGTTTATTTGAACAGTCATATTCTCCCCGTTACTAAATTGCATTGGGTATGCATCCTTTTAAGTGACTGTTTCTGTATCTAGCTGAAAAGTGACTCATGCAGAAGTTCTGGATAGACTTTAATCAGTTTGTAGACTACAGACAGTGGTTCTGCAAAATAATCAGTCAAACTCTAACAAAATGTCCAGGTAAGTAGACGCTTGAAACCATTCTTTGCTATGTGACAATGGCTTGTTAAATGTCACCACTCTGCATTGCTAATGTATTAAAGTGTCCCGGAGAATTCTTGAGTGTTCTGGCTTCCTACCTGGATACAGCACCTTAAAAAATGATAGTGTTGTTTCTTGGCAAAAGTTTTGTTCCAAAAAATTTCATGTCCTTATTTGACTGTTATAGCTTTGGAGTTCTTCCTTAAAATTTACACAATTTAAAAATATCTGTCATCAAAGCTAAGTGTGGTGGTACACACTGTAATCCCAGCACTCAGAAGGTCAAGGCAGCAGGATCAGATCAGTAGTTGCACATCAGCTCTGGCCACAAAGTGAGTCCAAAGGCTAGTGTGGTCTACAAGGGACTCTACCTCAAGAATTAAAGAAACAAACAAATAAATAAAATAAAAGTAAATGAACATCTGTCATTGAAATAAAATACACAATTAGTTGTCATTTATTAACATATAAACTTTAGGGGCCAACCACATTTCTCAGCAGGTAAAATCCCTTTGCCACCAAACCTGATGCCCTGATAATTTCTGGAACTCATGAGATAGAACGGGAGAACGAACTTCCAGAAGTTGTTCTATTATTTCTACACATAAGCCATGGCGCAAACAAACAATGTCACACACACACACACACACACACACACACACACACACACACTGAATAAATGTAGAATATTTTTTAAAGAACATGCATTTCAGAATGAATTCAGCAGCCAGCACAAAGGTTCTAGCCAGATCCCTGGACTACAGAGAGGGAGATAGCATGCTTAGAAGAAGAATGCTGCTGCAGAGTGACTTTATAGGGTGCTGGAAGTTCCCCTTATATTCCTTTATGTTTTTATAGATAAGTTCTATAATTGTAGGAAAAGATAGCCAACCATTAAAGCTGTTTTAAGAAGTATCTGGGCTTAACTGTAAAACTAAACTATCTAGTCTTCAACCCCATCAGAGTGTGGGAAGGATTAAGCTTTGTCACAGGTGGGAGCAGTCTTGGCGGGCTTTACCCTTGGGGCACCCCATGAATACCTTGTGACAGACTGAGTGGAGCCATCCTGGGTCTGGAATTCAGGAAGCAGACCTGGGAACCCCACCTGGACTATTGTCTTTCTAATGGACCCTCACCGGGAGAAGGAGCCGGTCCTTCCCACGTGACTGAAGGAGTTGGGGAAGAGAGAATAATAAAGTCAGCTGCAGGGAGAGCGTGCAGGGGCAGTGGACGAGCTGGACCAGCACGCAGGCCAGAGAGACACCGAAGGACCTGTCCCGTGGAGCAGCTACCGGAAGGTTCACTCTTTTGTCCCTTTAACCTTTTTCCTTCTTGTATAAGCTAGTTGGGTTGCATAATAAAGTTTAATTGCTAAGAAACAGAGTCAACATCTGGCGCCCAAAGTGGGGCCCGATGGGTTCCACAGTCCCTAAGGGTATGGAGCAAGAGTCAGTATTCGAAGGTATAGAAATGCTGTTTCAGGGTATCAGCAAAGTTGCAACTGCTGTTGCAAAACTTTTTCCTGCATTATACTTAGAGGGAATTCTCTGTTTTTTCATTGTCCTTTTATTACAATATTTCATGTTTAGAAGGATTAGAAGAAAGGCTAATGACATAGAAAAGCCGGAAGGGGCAGTAAGTTCTATCCTTTTGGAAAAGATTACAAATTTGACTGGACAGATGGAAAGGCTGAGGAAAGAAAATGAAGGGATGGGAAAGCAGAAAGAATTTTTGGTAATTGGTAGTGATGAAGGACAGGAAATAGAGAGACCGGAAAGCCAGAAAAAACCAGAAGAGTCAATAAGCTTTATCCTTTTGGAAAGAATTACTAACTTGACTGAACAAATGGGCAAAATGCAGAAAAAACTGGAAGGGCTGGAAAAGCAGAAGGCACCTGTGGTTAAAAAGGATGGAAAAGGTCAGAAACCAGAGGCAAAGGAAGCCAGACCGACCAAAAGGTCTTTGGAAGTAAATGTCCCAGTGGAGGATACCTCCACAGTCGCCCAGACACCTTCAGCTTTTCCAGTCACTGTAAGACATGTGCCTTAGCAAAATGGTGCTGAGGGTTATGATGAAATGGCCTGGTGTCCTGTAGACATGATGGATTTAAAACATTTTAAGGAATCCGTCGTCAAATATGGTATGCACTCTACATTCGTTAAACAAATGTTAAATAGCTGGGCCACACAAAATAGACTTGTTCCCCAAGATTGGAAAAATTTAGTTTCAGCGGTATTGGAAGCAGCACAACAGTTACAGTGGTTATCATGGTGGCGAACAGAGGCTTTAAAAATAGAACAGGAAAATACGACACAAGGAACAAATATTAATAGAGATCAATTGCTTGGTGAAGGACAATATACTAACATTAGAGAACAAATTCAAGCTGAAGATAGGGTGATTGAACAATGTCGTAAGGCAGCCTTGAGAGCTTGGGAGCTGGTAGAGGAACCTGGGAAAACAACTATTCCCTTTACTAAAGTGTTTCAAGGACCCTTGGAGCCCTTTACAGAATTCTTACAGAGGTTAGGATCTGCTATGGATAAGGTGATGCCAGATTCTGACAACAAACAGGCATTAAAACTTATCATGGCTTATGAGAATGCAAATGCTGACTATAAGAGGGTGCTTAGACCATTAAAGGAAAGAGGCGCTCCACTAGATGACTGGGTAAAGGAGACAGTTAATATCAACTCTCAGGAGTATCAAAATAATATTGTGGGACAAGCTTTAGCCAGAGAGCCCAGATATCCTAATACTCGGTGCTTCAATTGTGGTAAAATTGGTCATGTGCAAAGAAACTGTAGAGATAGAAGGCGCAATAACCAGGAGAAAACGTAACTCGTAGGAGAGAACAAGGAGGTTCTGGTTATGATGGTAATGAGGTGCCAAGACTCCCAGGGTACTGTAGTCGCTGTGGGAAAGGGAAACATTGGTCTCGGGATTGTCAGTCTAAGAGAGATGTGCAAGGCAATATCTTGCCAACGGGAAATGGCAAGAGGGGGCCATCGGCTCGGGCCCCCATAAACAATGCCACCCGAATTCCTTTGGCCAGTCAGGAAGTGACAAACCCGCAGGAAAACGGGAACTGAGTGTTAGTGATCTAATACATGCTACTGAAGGCAGTGCAGCCTTGGATCTGCCTTCAAATATGTCTCTTACCCCATCTCCCCAGGTTGAATGTTACAAATTAAATACTGGTGTTTTTGGACTTTTGCCTTCAGGCACAGAAGGAATGGTTCTGGGAAGAAGTGGGCTGACTTCTCATGGTTTTATTGTACATCCCGGTATTATAGACGGAGATTCTAAAGAGGAAATAAAAATCATGGCATGTGTGAAAAAGGAGATGAAAATCAATGCCGGGGATAGAATTGCTCAACTCCTACTGTTTCCTTACAAAGCCACTCCAGTGGAAAGGACTAGTACATTCGGAAGCACAGGGACCCGTGTGTTCTGGCAAACAGTAATTAATGATCAGAGACCTAAGTTAATTGTACAATTGAATGGTGTTAAAATAGAAGGCTTGGTAGACAGAGGAGCCGATGTCTCCATCATTTGCTAGAAGTCTTGGAACCAAAATTGGCCACTTAAGAAGGTTTATACAGAAATTGTAGGAATTGGTAAGCTATCTCAAATAAAACAAAGTGTACAGTGGCTTGAGTGTGTGGGACCAAACGGGCAGATAGGGAGGCTGAAACCCTATGTGGCTGACATTCCCATAAATCTATGGGGAAGAGACCTCTTACAGCAATGGGGTACTCAGATTACTATTCCTGCAAATACCGAGATAAACAGGGTTGAAACTATGGGTGAACTAGCACGTGCTTCTGGGGAAGAGATTCATATAAGTGATCAGGGGCGACCACAAGCTATGCCCATTGTCCAACCTCAGAACTCTTCAGGTTTAGAGTGTCAAAATTTTTAAGAGGGGCCACTGCTGAGATACCAACCGCCTTGCCCCTAAAATGGATTTCAAACAGACCTGTATGGCAGGAGCAGTGGCCCTTAACAAAAGAAAAGTTACATCAGAGACTTGAGAAGGAACAAAAATTAATTATCTGAGTAAACAGGAAATTCAGGTTAGCAGCTTCCAAAGTGAAAAAAGCTCTGATTTACATTCACAGTTTTAGATTCACCAAGATAGGAAAGCTATTTTCTTCAAGGTTGCCAAAATCAAATAGCCAAAACACTATGAATATAACATTTATATAATTCTTGACGGTGAAATTCTTGGTTGGTTCCTCTTGGTGTATGTAGTGTATTATTTATGTGTGTAATAATAAAAAGAAACAATAAAAAGAATTATCTGGGGTTAAGAGCAGGAACATGACCAGCCCTAATCAGCCCCTGAACCCTTAGGATGAAATTAAGATCTTAATTGAATTCGTAACAAAACTTAGAGGTCTTCAAATAAGAGCTGAGGAGCCTTGAGACCCAGGGTCACTAACTCTTTGTCCCAGGCTTGAACTTAGAAATTAGCAACCAGGCTGGGACCACACTCTTAGCTTTGTTTCTACTCCTGACACTTTGCTCTACTGCTGCGTTCACTCCAGTAAGTCAAATGGCTCATTGTCTGCTAGGGTAAGGCTGTCCAGGGACACACCAGCTAAGTAGGGACAGTTATAAGAGATGGCAGAGGCATCCCACGGTTCTAAGAGATGGCGGGCACATTTCCTGGGCATGTAGGGGACTGGTGCTTGTTTGCTTGCTGCCATGAAGATGAGAGAGGAGCTGGGGAGCATCAGGGCCAAGTGTCCTGAAAAGCCCTGGAGAGGGCTTTTGAAAGGCATGTAATACAGCGGCAGCTAGTGATCGCCTCAGGCTTACATTTTCTTCAGGTGAGCTACAGCCGCTGTTACAAAGCTAGATTCTTGCTATCTCAGATGTCCTGGGATCTGTAGAGACGGGCATATTGTCCTCTGCTTCTTATCCTACGGGTGAGCAAAGTACTACACAGTGAAGAAATACCCCTGCCCCCACCCAGCTTCCCAGGAGGTCTTCGGCCTCCTCTCTGGTGCAGACAGCCCCCTGGTGGAGGCCTTTTAGCAACCCAACACCTAATACCCCAGGGATCCATTTTGTTTATATCCCTTTCTGGCTGTTACTTGTTAAATTCCTTTCCCCAGTGAGCTAATTCACATCGGCTGCACATAAAATTCACTTATTTCCTGTGATAAGTTTACATATTTGTAGAAAACAGCCCCTTCTGAGTTCAGAAAGAGCAGAGCCACGCAGCCGCTTCCACTCTTTTAATTATGACACAAGCAACTCTTGTTTTGGTCAATAAACGAAGTTCAATGGAAAATGAAAGCTAGTCCATGTCAGAGGGTTTTCCCAAACAGGTTGAATGATTTGGTCACCAGGGTGTCTCCCTGATTGGAGACACCCCGTTTCTTACTTCCTGGCCTTGAGAAAATCTTCTCTTTGTTTAGCTTTCCCCAGATAAGCCAGTCACATCAGCTGAGGTTACAAATGCCAACAGAGGTTTCAAAGTAACCAGTGGTCAGCTAGGGCTGGCAGGCAAGGGCTCAAGCTGCCCATTGAGGCACTCACTGCAATGCATTTGATCAGCTACGCACATGTATTTCAACCACTCGACTGTGGTTGAATTCCCTTTGATGGCTTTCCTAAGCTGCCTTTGGGAGGAAAGACAGAACTTTGCTAAGATTAGGTTGTGAGGGTCTCTGCCTGTGTTTTGGTCCTTATAGGAATAGAAATGGAACGAAAAATCGATTTCCTCATGACTCTAGAGGCTTTTGAAGTTGTATATAGGTCTTGTCGGGTGCATTCCATTCAGTTCTGAAGTTTATAATTAGAAGTATGGAATTCAAATGCCTTTGAAATTGTTCCTATTAAGTTGAGGAGTCAGCCCCAAGTCCACACATGCCTGGGATGTCAATGTAGCTGGGGGTCTTAAAGGGCCGGTAGAAAAGAAAACAGCATTATTTCCCAGCAATCAGCTTCATGGAAAAGAAAACGATGTTCTGCGTTTGTGCTGGATGCTGAGAGATTCTTGGATATTTGCTGTCCCCTTTGCGCTCTGGAGCCCGTTTACCCCTACTCGATTGTTTTAGGAGGAAACACAGCAGCAGGAGTGAGGCTGATCAGACAGACAGAGGTCTGTAGTACTGGGTCCTGTGGCAGCAGCTGTTCTAAGAAACCTCTACTTAGGCATGGCGTGATTCTTGACTTCACTACAGAAAAGAATTTTAGGAGAAACCAGTAAGGAGCAGAACTGGAATGTATTAAAAAGAGATTTTAATATAGTTTTGAGCATTGGCATACGAGGTTTGTAGGCTTCTCAAGAGAGAAGCAAGGTTAAGTCTCCTAGCAGGACCCACACATATGGTTTTGATGGCTTCTGACGTTGCCTTGAAGGTTGCTGAAAGTCTATTTCTCTCTCTCTCTGCTTCTCTCATAAGTGCCATCATACAGCAGAGCCTGGCTTGCCTTGGATAAGCTTGCAAAACCATCAGTCACAAAGGTCCCACCTGTTCTTGTAAAATTCTGTACTTTTGCATGGGGTTTGTTTCTTTCCTCTGCTGAACTGTATGGTTCCAGAGAACAGGAACTCTATGTGGTTTTATATTATTTTGTATATCAAGGATCTAACATGTGCCGAGGTCTCAAGGAGCACTTGTTACACAAATAAGTCGGCAATTTCTCCCTTTGTAGTCACAGAGAACAAGTGTTATGCTTTAACATACATGCTGCAGGACCATGTGTCCCTCGATCTTGTTTTTCATAACATCAACATCTAAACCTCTTCAAAATTCTTATTGCGTGGCTTTTGATTCACTTGTTTACTGTTGTTGAGTTCTTTTGGACAGCTTTCTATTCAAAATTGAAGAGGAGTACAGATGTTCCTTGACCTCATACCACGATGGAACAGCATGTCCTTTCAGAGACAGAGACAGCCATTAGCTTTTCATCATTCATACAATGCTCTTAAGTGCATTGTCCTACTTGTGTGTTCCCGAGGGAATACCATTTCTCTTGCCCATTAATGCTATCAAGATGTTTAGACAATTCAAATGCCACATATTTCTATCATCTGCTCCCCAAAACTACATTATACTTATTTTTAAAATGTCTTGCTTATATTTATTTTATGGTTATCACTAATGTCTATGGTACTCCACGTAATTGAACACAAGTCAGACGTTACTCCTCATCAAACACTTTAAAAACTGAGAGTTTTCTTATGTATGTGGGTGAGCAGACGTCTTCTGAAATGATTTTAGTATTCCATACCTCATTCCAATAATGGCACATGATTCCTGTTAGGAATCTGTGCAGAATGCCTGTTTAGGACTTAAAGAAAAAACCCACACAGTTTAGATTCTCAATGCCTACCAACCAATAGTTCTGTTTTGCAGAGCAGTGGTAGAATTCTACTTTCCATATCTTGGTGATTTGTTGTCAACTTGGTACAAGCAGGAGTCACCTGGGGAGAGAGTCCAAGTTGAGGGAATGCCCAGGTCAGACTGGCTTGTGGCCATGTCCGTGGGAAATTATCTTGATTGTTGATTGTGTGTGTGGGGGGGTGGGGGTGGGGGGGGTAGTGGAGCTCACCGCGGGTATGGCCATCTCCAAGCTGATGGTCCAAGGTTATACAAAAAAGCTGGCAGAGGGAGGAAGCCATTAAGTTGCATTCCTCGATGGTTTGTGCTCCAGGTTTTCTGTGTTGGCATCCTGCCCTGACTTCCCTCAAGGATAGACTGTGATCTGGAAGTGTAAGCCAAAGAAACCCTTTCCTCCCCAAGTTGCTTCTGGTTTAAGCAAGCTGGAGTGCAATGCTTCTGGTGAGTGCTACCCCCACCCCCGACCTTCCCCCACCCCTATCCCCCCATCCCCACTCCTGCCCTAGTGAATCTACCTTCCCACAGGGGTTACAGCAGGAAGTAGATGTCTGAACCCGGACTCTCACCCCATGATTTTATTATTTGGAATCCATTCAGCAACTGTCTAACATCTTTCTTCTAAACAACATCAACCTGGAACACCGTGATCTTACTTATTAATTAAAGGCACATGGTGCTTGGGATTTGCCACTCTGAGAGAGTCCAGACCTTTGACATCTCTGTTGAATAGCTGGCCTCTGCTGTGGGATTGGCTCACTTCTTTCCTCACAGGTCACACACACTCATCTTATTTGTATTCATTTAAGAGGACAGAATGAACTGAATTATAGATGTCTTTTCTGCCCTTACCATCCTATTTCATGGACACCATGGTTACAGTGTTAACACGAATAATGAAATGCAGGAAATTCAGGATTTGTTTTGTTCAACTTTAGGCTGTAAACACTCATTCAGTTTTTACTCTCTTTCTCCCTCCTTTGTGGTTAATCATGGATATTTCTACATCTGCTCTATCCTTGTTCCCTGGATTATCAACCTCCAAAAGAGTTAGACCTTAGATTTTCATCACTTGAACATCTGCAATTGGATTTCATGCTTCCTCAAACTGTACATATCCAACAAGCAAAGTTATCAGCTTTCTTTCCAATGTTTTGCTAATTCTAGCTTCCTCAATACTAACAATAGGCATTTGGTTCTTCCAGCTGAGTGCCTCAAGTTCATCTCTACTAAATTCTCTTTATGTGCATAAGCTTCTATCTGGCTCTATTATAGTGGGTCTCAACCTTTCTAATTCTGTGACCCTTCAATGCAGTTCCTCATGTTGAGGTGACCTCAACCATAAATTTATTTTTTGTTGTGACTTCATAACTGTCATTCTGATACTGTTGTGAATCATAATGTTGCTATGTTGTTTGATGATCTTAGGCTACTGCTGAGAAATGATTGACGCTGCCACCTTCCCCCAAAGGAGCTGTGACCCACAGGTTTAGAACCACTGCTCTACTGAAATGCCTATTATTTCCCCACCTTAAAGGAATCTTGCTGGGATCCTTCAAAGCATGGTCACTAGTGAGGAAGACCAGCAAAGGCAGGCCTGCTGGTTCTGTGCTCTTGGCTGGACTTCTAACACAGTCAATTCTGCTTTGGATACTCAAAAGTGCCTCTTGAATGTCTTCCAAAATCTATTACTTCCCTTCCTATGTTAGTGTGTGTTGGACTCCCCAGCCTGGCGTTTTCACTGTTCCTCGATTTAGCTCCATTTTACAACTTAAATGAAAGCATTTCCTCAGGGTGCCAAGAATAAAGATGAATGAAAACACCAAACAATTAACTCCATTAAGAAGGAACCAGTAATGGAACTCAGATTTCCTTTTTCCTCCCCACTTCTTTCATCTTTTTCCCCTTTACTTGCTTTTCCTCCCCTTCCTTTTCTTTTCCTCCCCCATTCTTCCTCCTTCCAGGTTTCTACTATCTTTTATTCTTTCTTAACCAAAAGGTATGCCACAAACAGCAAAGCCATTTAGTTTGCTGCCCAGACAATGGATATTTCCCAACAAAAGAAAGAATATTATGGCATAATTTGGACCATTTTATAGAAACAATTCAATTTTAATTTGGAACTAATCCAGGAGGCATTAATATCTTAGTTTAGGAATAGCAGAAAATGGTATACTTCTGAATGCTTTAAGGGCTTAAACTGACTTGGACTACATAAGGAACCATGGATTTCTTCATGTTACAGATAGCCAACACAGCCCATAACTATTAAGTGATTTCTGGGTGTTCCTCATAGAAGAGATGGTTTTCTTAAGTATGCTCCTTTTGTGGAAGCCTGCAGGAAAATGATATGAAAGGGGCCCAGGGTAAAGAAGGGACCTTGAATGTAACTCTTGGATAATTAGCTAAGCTTTGAACCAGAAGAAAATATTGGCAGTAAATGGGGCAATTTGGCTTGCAGAGATAGTTTCATAAATAGGCAGAGAAAGTAGGCACCTATGTAGTGGGTAGTGAGACATCAGAACCAACTCTGTCTTCTTCCAAGTGATTGGCTAGCCTTTCTAACTTAAAACTCTCATTCTCCGTAATACTTCGGTGCTTGCTTTCTCAGTCATATGTGTAGTTCTTAGGTTATCAATACACTGCATCTTCATCACCATCTATTACCTTTAGAATGTTGATATTCTCTGAGGCAAAAAAAAAAAAAAAAAAAAAAGAGGCAAGTGCACTGCAGTGGGATTGGGCTTCATGGGCCACATTCAGGAATTCAAATTGTGAAACTCATGGTGAATGAAGAAAGTGACACTCAAAGGTCATAGCTGTGTCAAGAGCCACTAGCTAGTCTATTCACTCATTCTATAAATATCAAATGCTATAGTATTCCATTTGAGCAATGCTTTTGGATAGGCCAGGTACAAATCCCCACATTTGATATAAATGTTTCTCAGATGAGGATCCTAGATACACAGGGCACAGAGAAAATGTTTGTGCTCTGGCCAAGGGATCCAGGAAGAAACACTATATTTGGTATACTTCTTTCTGGGATCTCATCAGTTCTCTTTGCCTACCGAGCTTCAAGTTTGCTTTTTTTTTTTTTTTTTTTTTTTTAAGTTGACAGATTATAGTTGTATATATTTATGGGGTACAAAATACTTTTATGATTTTGATAGGAATTTGAGTGACTAGATTATAAATACCTAAAATATCACCTCAAATATATAGCCTTTCGGTGACTTTGATATTTATAATTACTCTTAGCAAAATTTAAACATACAACACTTGATGTAACTGCATTTTCTATGAGTGCAACTGATTTGCAACAAATTCAAACAATACCTCAAATCAATGAGGCTCTGTACTTTATCACCATCTTCCATCCTCCACATCTATAGACTTTCTTTATACCTCTTATCTGTGAATTCAATATTCATGTTGAAATTCTAGTTTTAATATGAAAGTAAGAATATACTGTATGTTTCTGACTTATTTCACTTGCCTTTCTTTTCTGTTTCAAGTGTGTGTGTGTGTGTGTGTGTGTGTGTGTGTGTGTGTGTGTGGTCTATGGATGTTTTGCATCTGTGTAGGCGTATGTGCATGTGGGTCTGCATGCATATGGGTATGTACATATGGAGGCCCAAGGTTAGTGTCAGGACTCATCTTTGACTATTTTGTACCTGTTCAATGAGGCAAGATCTCTCAATGAAACCCAGAGCTTATTGATATACTTAGTTGTTGTATGGCAGTTTTCCCCCACTGAGATTGAGACATTTCATCCTGCACTTAACTTAAGATAGAATGTAAATAACTCAAAATAGTTTCTGGAAGTCCCTGATACTGACCAGATTCACTAAGCACCTCCCTCTCCAGAGAAAACAATAAAAGCTGCTGAGAGTCACTCTGAGATAAGCCAATGTGCAAAGAAAACTTTGAGACCAGACCAGTTGCCTGAAGAAGCAGAAACCAGGTTAGCTGTCTGGAAGAGATTTAGACTGAGTCACTTGGAAGGACACTCTTCAGCCTGTTGAGATACCTACAGGCTGTGCATTGGGATCTATATTCCAAGCTTTTGTGAGCTGTCACCTGTGCTGCTGCAGTGGAATTTGGTGATGCAGCAGCTGAGTCATTTCTGTTTTCATAATTAACACCTCTGTATTATCCAGGGCGCTCTCTGCCTCCATGCTTCTCTCTCTCTCTCTCTCTCTCTCTCTCTCTCTCTCTCTCTCTCTCTCTCTCCCTCCCTCCCTCCCTTCCTCTCTCCATATATATACAAATATATTATCAAATAATATAAATAAATATAAAATATATAAATTTTAAACAGTGGAAGGTCCATGAATTCAGTAGTTGTTCAGTTCAGTCCACAAAGAGGAATGTGTCAGCTGGTCTTCAGTATATCTTCAGAATCTTCAGTTCTTCTTCAGAACCCTGAAGATTCCGTTCTAATAACAGCAAGCAATGGACTTGCCAGTGAGGTGAAGGCAAGCAGGCAAAGAGCAAGCCCTTCATACAGGGCAGCCAAAGGTGTGACGCAGATTTAAGGTGAATCTTCCCACTTCAAAAGATCCAGGGTTACAGTAGGTCTTCCACCTCAAATTATCCATTCAAGAAAAATTTCTCACAGATGTACTCATCCACTTGGATTTTATTTAATTGTAGATGTAGTTGGCAACCAAGAATAGTCAACACACATATTCCTGTAAGTAACCTCAATAAAATGTATTGTTTCACCAACTTAGACTTGGCTGTATCCCTACTTTGAGCTGTCATGGACTCTGTATCTGGGCTTGAGTGGACGGGAAAAATTTTGCCACAAAACATCAGTTTCCATATTTCCCTTTGGAGATCCCTTATCTCTATCTTCCGAGGCTGGAATTATAGGCACCTGCCAAGCTCACTTAGCAGTTACATGAGTTTTTGGCAACGTGAACTCGGTCTTCATTCATAGAACAGATATTGATCAGAGCATGAGATCTAGTGGCTCCCTAGGATGTTTGACAAGTAATCAATCCCAGGTAATGTCATGCAAAGTGCTGTTAGGCAGTGGTGAGGTGTGTGAAGATAAAGGGTGTCATGAGAGGAGCACTTAGGGAGAATAAGGATGCTGTTCCCAAAGAAATCACCAGATGAGCTAGGGTTTTGGATTTTACCACCTAGTGTTAAAGGTGATGAGTGAAAGTACTTTAAGCTTGAGGGTAGCATCACACCTGGATTTTTAAAAGAACATTTTGGGTGCGCTACAGGCAGAAGGGACTTGTGGTGGTGTGTTGAAGTGGCCATTACAGGCTTTCAGGGAGCAGTGGTATTAACAGGCTTAAGAGCAGATTGGAGAGAAGTGGCACTGATGGGAGACAGTGGGTAGGAGCCTCTCTTCCTGGAATGTTGGTGAAGACAAAGAGAAAGTGAAGAGGCATACAGATGGCCTGCCTCAGCAGGATGTGGGGGTGGATGGGCTGCTTCCCTCTCTAGAGAGGATGAGAATGAAACAAACATTCTGGAGAACATTCTTTGAATGCATTTTATTTGTTTGGTTAGTTTTTTGTTTTGTTTTTCAGACACAGAGTTTGTGGTACCCAAAGGGCCAAGAATATGGCAGTTCTGTTAGTGTAAGGGAGCAAGCCACTCACTGAGGCAAATAATAGCTCCTGCTTTTACCTTGGTATTTGGGAAATACCCAAAAACCAAAACCAAAACAAACAAACAAACAAAAAAAACAAAAACAAAAAACCAGATTACATCTCAATTGTTATCCCCTTACTTGTATCTTCCTGTTCTCCTTCCCTCCTTTTTTCACCTTATTCCCCTCCCCTAGTATGACAGAAGGGGACCTCCTCCCCCACCATATGATCACAGCCTATCAGGTCTCATCAAGGTAGCCGTAAATTTTTTTTTAAAGGACCCACTCCACCTGATGCACTGAGTTAACTCTTTGAGGAAGAGCCTCTTTGTAACTAGAGGATGTTGGATACACTCTCATGTCTGGGTAATCCAGTCTCTAACCTTGCTTTGGTAGTAATGGAGGCACTATAAAACCATTTTAGGGATCTCATGGAAATCATACCTTTTGCCTCTTGGTAAATGAATATACAAAGACAAACTTTCTTACAGTGACAATGAACCTCATAGATTTAGGATGAATTTATAGGCTTAGCTGATGTACAGACTGAGTGGAGGTGGGGCAGGGGGCAACATGATTAGCTTGCCCTGGGCTACCTGGCTCCTATGTGGCACTGTAAAGCTACAACCAGTTGGTTTGTCCTTGGATCCTCACAGCAGTTCCTATTTAAAGGGTAAATTCTGCTGTAACCTTAGCCAGGAGTTCATATAACCTGGGACCCCCACACAGGTTGCCTTCTAGGATTCATGGGCACATTTCCAGACCTCTGACTCTTCTCCATTCGACCCTTGTCACAGTGGATTGGCTAAATGTTTTACTCCCAGTCATGGTGCTCCCTTGCAATACTGTCTCTCTAGTGCAAATCCTCCTGAACAGCATTTGCTTTTGTTGCCACCAGTGACTCAGCTGCTTCTCTGTATTCGCCTGCAGACCTTCTGTATATTCATTTGTTTATTCTGGTATAGTGTTTCTTTACATGTTTTATCAATTGTTTCATGGGTCAGATGAGTGACTTTTCCTAGAGGATGGTCATATGACAAAGAAGGAAATGATGGACAGGCTGGCACAAGTCATATAATCTCTCTAAGATTCAGTTTCCTTACATGTGTATACAATGTAATACGGGCTGATTATTACTCATCCAGAATCCCAGAGGCCAGCAGTTTCTACTTTTTTGTCCAGACTTTGCTGTATTAACATTTATATTGCGAGATAGGGATGTAAACCAGGTGTAAACACAAGATTCATCAATGTTCTATATGCACCTCGCACACACAGCCTGAAGGAAATTCTGTATGATAGTTTAGTGAGGCAACCATTTAACTGAAACTTGAAAATAAGTGCAGATTTTCCCACTATGAACTCATGCCATTGCTGAGAATATTTCATTTTTGAGCATTTTGGGTTTTAGAGTTTTGATTTAGGAGGCTCAACCTAAGTAGCTCCTTTGCAGAGTCAATAATGTACCGTGTGTGATATATACATTGATTCATATGACAGTCACCTTTACTGATGCTACCTTTCTTCATCCATCTGGTTCTGTCTCAATGATGAGTACTGGCCAGTGAGCAGGGCCCATATCTGAAAGGAGGGTGGACATATTTCCTGTACATACTACTGAAGAAGTAGCAGTGTTGGGCACAGTGTCATGGAAAACATGATTCCACTTTATTGTGGTTATTGGTTGGGATCTCTTTCTTCTCTTTAAAGTCTTACCTTTAAGAGGCTGCTAAGCTCCTCTTTTGCATATCTGTCACATACATTACAACAAGGAAGATTCATGTCTCTGTAATGCCATCATGGCAAAGTATACTGATTCAGCCATGGAAAATTCTGTGATGGTTTGAATGTTTTCTTTACTTAACTTCATTTTAATATTTAATGTTCTGAACAAATCCACATACTCCACTTTCCCAGTCATGTGGCTTGTTTTTACACTTTCTATTGTTTTCCACCATGGCTGTACTTTTCTGTAACACTTCACAAAGTTCTGTTCCTCACTAGTTCTTTTTGCGAAGAACTAAGACCCAGTTCCCTCCCTCACTCCTTTCCTTCTTTCCCTCCGTCCTCTCTCCTCCCTTCCCTCTGTCTCTCCTTCCCTCCCTCCTTTTTTTCTTTCCTTCCATCACCTTTCTCCTTCCTCCCTCTCTTTCCATCCCTCTTCTCTTCTTCCCCCTCTCTCTGCTTCTGTCCCTCTTCTGCTTTCTCGTTCCCTTTCACTGTTACTTAGTGAGATACCTGAGACATTTAAGAGAGCATAGACTTATCTTGACTTAATGTTGTAGATGAGTAAATCCACTGCTCTGGCTTTCCCCATCATGTGTGTTAGATGTCAGTGATAGACAAGGGATGGTACAAAATAGAAATTAAAATCGAGCAGGTATTTTGGTTCCATGATCCTCCTTAGAAGCACACTCCCCAATGACTTAAGAACTCCATCAGCAGGTACCTCTCCCATGGAGATCAACCATTTAATACATGGGGATTTAGGGGCAATTAAAAGTCTTCACTATAGCGAGGCACACCTTAGTTCAGCTCTCTTTCCTCCCCAGTTGGTTGATAGGTAGTAGGTTGGTATAACTGAGCACCTTTTTTCTTCGCTTGGTAGCTACTAATAAGTGTTGGGAGGAGATGGAGAAAGGGATACTGTTTTTATGCTAGTTTTATTTAAAAACAAACTGAGTTACTGTCTATTAGAGAAACGATTCTCCCAAGTTCAGATTGACACAAAAGAACTGGAGAAATCTCTCTTCATTCATTCCCTGCCTCTCAGCTTCACAGATTGCTGCCAGAAGCACCATCTCTGCCGTCAGTCGAGCCCATGCCAATTGCATGAGCAGGATCTGTTGTATCCCCTGTCCTCCCGAATGCCCTTTCATCTCTTAAGAGGGCCTGAGGGCTTTGGACCAGGTCCTCTGTGGTTTTGAGCACTCTTAAGTAATTCAACTCAATTGTTTACCTACCTTTAATCCTTTTGGTAATTTGTCTTTTTAGCAACATTTTTTCACACAGTCCCCAAATATCCTTGTCAGAAATATGTCGACTACATATAGTCACCACTGTGTTCCTGAGTACAATTGACTGAAGAGGAAGAAGATGGAAAAAGAGGAGGTGGAGGAGAAAAAAAGAGGAATCAACAAACATCAAGCAAGCAGACCGGTGTGTGTGTGGAATGTCGTGAAGTCATGAGAGGCATACACCCTAATCATGATGTAATAGGCTCTGGCTTTTATGTGATGTCTCTTTCATGAGTTGAATTCTTTCTAATATGGTTGGGTAAATAGATGACAGACAATAAATGATGGACTGATAGATAATAGATGACAGAAAGGTGATATATGAGAGATGTTAGGTGATAGACAAATAGTCGATAGATATATAATAGATGATATATAGATAATACATACGAAGATACAGATGTCAACACCTTAGTACTGAGCAATGACTGAATGGAATTGAGAATCAGTTAGACATGTGACCAAGCCTTCATGGTCATCCACACATGGGAGAGTGTTGGGTGGCAGGTGAGTGAGATTGTTCTTGATACTCAGCCTACTGCTACCAGCCACAGGCTGCCTCACCTTTGCCTAAAGCATCACTTTGAAGGGATTGGGAAAATAGCTTTAAAATGGAGACTTTTCAAGAAAAAAATTACCACCACCCATGTGCCAGTGGATGGCCCCATACTCAAGTACACACAGGAAATGCTAATTAGACTGTGGATTATAAAATAAATAGAAAGAGATTATGAGGTTAGAAGGCAGACATGTTTGGTGAAAGTCCTGGGGGAGGTGGGGAGATGGAATGGAGGTAGATATGATCAAGTATATTGTATACATGTGTGGAATTTTCAAAAATAAATACAAATATGTGAAAAGAAATGGGATTGCATTGGAATGGTATTTGAAATATAGCCTGAAAGTTTTGTAAAAGTTGAGGGTAATTTTAATCTTTTTTTCACATTTCCTAAATATTGCCAACAATATGCTATAAACCATTTCAATATCAAGGATTATCTTGGAAGTCATGATTAGCCATAAGTTTAAGGATACTTGAAAAATAAAATTTAGTAGTTCCTGCCTCACAAATATGTCTGTCAGATATACTGAGCCAGAAGGGTGAAGATGATGCTCCAGTGTTTTGTGTGACTGTTCAGGCAGCAAACCTTCTCTGTCATTGTCTCATTTGGGAAGCTGTTAACCTGCACTCTCTTTATACTCAGATAATTAATTTTATTCCTTCTCAAGTGTCTAATGGGGTTGAAGACCAGATAATTTAGTTTTACAATTAAGCTTAGTTGTTTAGGTGTTAAGATGTTTTTAGATCTAGACAGATGTTTTAAGTTGTTAATGATATGATAGATCCTGATTTACACTCAGGAGTTTTGACTCACCGAGATAGGAAAGTTGTTTTCTTCAAGGCTGCCAAATACAAATAGCCAAAACACTATGAATGTAACTTTCATATAATTCCTGCTCATTTCATAGTCCTTTTTGCTGCAGGTAACTTATTGTGTATATGTATAAAAATATAAATGTATATGTAGAAATATTTAAAAAAAAAAGAAAATTTAACACTGGAAAGCAGAAAAGGTCACTGAAAAATAGAGTCCTCTGATCTGGCCTGATTTTCAAGAGAACTATTAAGAATTTTGAATTCTTCTGAGAAGTTTTCTAATTCTAAGAAACTTTGCCTCTTTTCATTCTTATGAGCGAATGTGAAGTAAGATATGAGAAAAATAAATAGATATGTTCTGTTTCCTGACCATAGTTATTTGTGTCGTTATGGTTAAGTTTCTGAAGGCATCGGAGACAGCAGAGGCTGGAGGGGAGTTTCATGACTTGTTGGCTTTTCCCTTATAGTATTGAATAAAATTTGAACAAGGCTACTGATTTTGTTTAGATTTCTGTATTGGACCCAGTGGGGCAGACCACTATGGAGTCATCACGCTAACTGAGGCAAGCAGTAGTGTTGTGTTGCCGTTTGTCGACAGCCAGCTGTTTCTAACAGGGCAAACCAACTAAGCTCCGACTTCCACTTCCACTTTCTACCAGTCGTCTGTCTGGCCACACTGTAGCCCTGTAGTTTTTAATTTAGAAGGCTTACAGATATGAGAATTTTGAATAAAAAACAATCATGAAATTGATTATGGTTTTTGTCTCATTGCACTATAGCATCTGCTTATTCCCATCTGTGTTTTAAGTTATGACTGTAATCAACTAACGTATGAAGAAATTAAATAGAAAATTCTAGAAATATAAAACTTTTTTAAAATAAAATTTGTTTATAGTATATTATCATAGTTGTTATGTTTTTATAGGGAATTACTGTTAATCTCTAACTGTTGAATTTGTAAATTAAACTTTATTAGTATATATATGTATATATATATGAAAAATACATCATAGATGTAGATAGGCTTTAGTCTTATTTTAGTAGTAAATACCAAGGGATTTGGAATTTATTCCCTTTACTTGAGTGGGACTACTGCATTTAGGATGTCATTCCATTGGGTTGAAATACTTCATTAGCTTGGTTTTAGCATCATATACAGAAGAAGAAAATGTTTTTCCGTTCCTGGCCCTTCCTTTGAGGGAAGCATGTGACCCGGTGCTCAGCTTTTGCAGCATGCCTGTGTTAGTCTTTCTGTCTGCTTTGTACCGAATTTCAAACGCAATCACACTTTAGCGCATCTGCCTTCTGTTCAGACCTCTAAGAAGCAGGGAAAATATTTATTCATTCTTAACTGGTATTGTTTGGATCTGGAATGTTCCCAAAGGCCTGTGTATTGATGGTTCATTTGCCAGTCTATATGCTGTTGGAAGATGGTGCATACTTTCAGAGGCAGAGCTCAGTGGGGTGGGCTACACAGCTGGGTATGCCCCTAAAGGGGATAGTGCACACGGCCCCTCTTTGTTTTCTCACCAACATGGAAGTGAACGTTAACGGGCTCATTCTTGCATCTCCTGCCAGAGCCAGGAAATCAGGAAAGGCCTGAGTGATGCTCTCCTCTTTTGAGGTTGACTTGGCCCCAGAAAGCTCACTAGCACCTAGCCCTGATCCCTGCTCTGAACCTGACCTCTGCATGGCTGGGAGTCTGGTTCTGTTGGCTCAGCCGTGTGCAAAAGAATCTAAAGATTTATCAGTGTTTGTATCTGGGCATGGGAAAGGAATACTGTTTTGGTTAAAAAAAAAAAAAAAAAAAAAAGACACAAGCAACAGTGTGCTGGTTAGATTTTCATCAAATTGGTACAAGCTAAAATTTTCTGGGAAGAGGGAAGGTCAAGTGAGAAAATGCCTCTGTAAGATTGGCCTGTAGGCAAGTGTGTGGAGCAATTTCTTGCTTAATGATTGATATGGGAGGGCCAGCTCAATGAGGTCAGTGACATCCTTAGTTGGGTGTCCTGGGTAGATAAGAAAGCAGGCTGAGTGACACTGAAGGAGCAAACCAGTAAGCAGCATTTCATGGTCTCTGATCCAGTGACTGTCTTCAGGTTCCTGCTTGGGTTCCTGCCTTGGCTTTCTGTCTTAATGGACTGCAACTTGTAAGCCAAATAAACTCTTTCTTCCTCAGGTTGCTTTTGGGGTGTTTTTATCACACCCACAGAAACTAAGCTAATTCAGACCCTTCACAATATGTCATTAAAATTTGAGAATGTATTTCCATTAAGGCAAAAATTATTATTAAGAAAAATTAAGTAATAAAAATCTTAACTTCAATTTGATAATTACGTCTAGTGGCATTTCCAACAGTGTTAGAACATTAAGAACAAAAATCTTTGCCTTGCATTTAGAAAGCACAGTAGGAAGGCCACAGTCATTGTGAGCCACACCCCTGAGAATACTTTTTCCATAGCATTTACTAAACTCCACTATAACTTTCTTCTCTTTCTTCCTGGATTCCTTCTTTCTTTTCTCTCTGTGCTGGTCCTTAAGCCTGAAGCCTTGTACATGATTGACAAGTGCTTTACCACTTAGCTGTAACCCCAGCCTGTCTCCCTTTTTTTCTCCCTCCCCTATCTCTCTCTCTCTCTCTCCATTTCACTTTCCTGCCTCCCTCCCTCCTTCTTGACATGATAAAATAATTAGAAAACAATGAAAGCTGCAAACATAATAAGTTACCTTTTCTACTTTTTCTTCAGGGCACAGCAGAAGCAACAACAACTGTTAGGGAAGTAAGGTGGTACTATAGCTTCATGTTAAACAGTAACAAGTTAGTTTAGTTAGCAAGCTAGTGAGAAGTAACCTGGGGCAGAGGAGTTTGCATTGGGAATTCTGTCAGCTTTCTGAGTAGGCATAACTGTCATTACTAAGATGCCTGTCGCTCCAATGATACCACTTATTAGTTCTCATATTTTACTAACTGTTTATGCAAGAGCGGAGGAATCCATCACAACATATTTGTGCATTTATCTTCCAGCCTGAAGCAACGGATTAGAGAAAGACAATATTTCCTTCAACACTGCCCAGGCTTAGGGAAGAAGCACTAATAAAGCAGAGTGTGGGACAAAATCAATGTCTCTGAGGTCCGTGCTATGCACAGCGACAAAATGTCTGGAGGGTTTGGAGGGAAAGGATCTATTGCGGTTGTCAGCCTCAGATGAAACTTTGGGGACTTTTATACATTTTGCTGCGTGTGTGTGTGTGTGTGTGTGTGTGTGTGTGTGTGTGTGTGTGTGTATGTGTGTGTGTGTGTTCATTTCATTCTTGTTTTCCTTTACTCAATCCAAGTGAGCTTATGAGGTTCTTGTTACAAAAAGGAGGACCGGGTGGAAGAGAATGTCTTGGCCTTCTCACTGTGGGTTTCCGTGAAGATGTCTTTCGGAAGGTATAGGTTGCCTGTATGACTGAGCCATTGGGAGGAGGCAGAGACTTCACTGGGTTTATGGTGAGAAAGATATGCCCATACAAGCAGTTTTCCTTTCCAAGTCGGCCCCGGTACTGCTGCTGCTTGCAAGGACGCTCTAATTTCCAGGAAGTCCAGCTTAGGGTATTTATGTGTTTTCCGACCTTGCTCAGAGCACCCAGGAAGCTGCCCTTTGGGCTGATGTCCCCATTCTTGCCACTGCTGAAGGGCTGCCAGAGGGTACACAGGGCAGACAGAAAATTCTAGCATCCAGCAGGCAGTCCCCAGATGGGCACTCTGGCAGCATTCCAAAAGTTTGGAATCCATTAGGATAGTGGCAACGCTTTGTGGGGGACAAATAATCTGCATTGAAATATCATCCACTAATCTCTGGGAGTCTTGCACACATGGAAGGCAACAGAGTGGTAAAGATGACACTTGTCTCCCTGGATGCCTTTCTTGCTTCTTGCCAGAAGTATAGAGGATTTTCACAGTGTTTTGTAGAGATTTGTAATGTCCTTGTAATCCTGGTTTCGTACGGGCTAAGTTTTCTTAGGGGTAAATACAGCATTATTTTACACTCTTATTATTACTTCCAATAGCCAGACAAAGCCAACAAGGCTTTAAAATGCTAATGTTCAAATACCTTGGTGTTACCAAGTGATGAAACTAGTATCACATACGAGAAAAAAATATAGCTCATAGCTTTAGTTCAGACTGAAAATACAAGAGGAATGCTGTGATGTCTAGTGCCAAAGGGAGTATTCTGCTGTATAGAAATAATGATTTACAATGTCCAGTCTTGAGACTCTACAGATTCACTTCCCACGTTGAAAGAAATGATGATTATTACTACCAAGTTTCAGCTTTCCCCCCTAAGAATAGGGATAGGCTGACAGGGTGAACTACTTTCCTTCAACTAAAACAACACTAATTCCTGTGACCGAATCCCATTCTCTATACCAACACTTCACTAAGGAGACTAGTTTTCAGGAAGTGTCTTGAGCTAAAGTGGAGACCACGGAGCCCCTGCACATCTCTGAGGACTAGCTGTGATGACAATAGGCCACAATGTTCTCATGGGTCTCCAGTTGTTGCATGAGGCTCAGCAGAGACCATGAAGGCTGTTAGAGAGCCAAAGTGACTGCCACCCAGGAGCCTGTGTGACAGGAAAGATACTGAAGTTGAGAGATCAGGCTATGGCTGTGGGCAGCAGCCTGCTGGTTTACTTCTTTTCTGTGTGGGCCAGTGAATACGTGAGCAGAGGTGTCCTAGCTCATGAAGAAGGCCATTCTGCTTGCAAAACTGGTGACAACACTCTCTGGGGAGCAGTTCCATTGTACTTTGTTCCTCTGGGATTGCTGCTTGTGCCCAGGAATTTTGTTTATTCTGATTAGGAGGAAAATGTCTTTGAATTTTATGCAGTGCCTTCCCATACTCAATCATTTGCAATTTCCTTTTTCCTTGTAGCTTTTCTGTACCGTTAAGCCCAGACTTTGAGGTTAACATTTATTACTAGAGGGTTGCAAGGGTTGACAATCATTTTTGCATTTCAATATCTCTTGAAATTCAAGTTAGACTTTAAAGCTTCTGACATACTATTCAGGATCGTGTGCATTTAGGTAAATGAAAGCGTTTAGAATTTTCAAAGCTGATTTTATAATGAAGAGCCATAGACTTTCTTCCAGCTAAGAAATTAGCGAGCGGTAGGATTAGAATAAAGATTTTACAGTGATTATTGTGTCAGAAGATCTGTGTGTTGTGACGTTCACTCAGGTAACACCACAAACTGAGGTAACCAGACGCTCCAACTCTGATCATCTTGAGGGAAGAACTTCTGACTATGTTGTATGGTGGGTTCTCAGGTGAGGGCTGGGGGCTGGAGGGGGTGGCTGGAAAACAAAAGCTGCTGAATGTGATGGAGCCTCCAACTCTAACATCCCAGGTATGGGAATGAGATAAAAACAAAACAAAACAAAACAAAAAAACCATGGTACACACACATTGGATATATTTTCTGCGAAAGGTTCAGTGTTGGAAAATCTAAGCCCCCAAATTTACTTTCAATACTAACAAGAAGTAGCAAAGATAAGAAGAGGAATAGAGAGAATTTATGAAAAACGGACTTAAGAAGCAGAGCTAAATGTGCAGCTAGATTTTGGATCCTAATATAAATGAACTGTAACTCTGTGGTTTATGACAAAATTAGAAACTTAAACAGTTACATGTTAGAGTTTCTATTGCTGCAATGAAACACCATGACCACAAATCAAGTTGGGAGGACAGGGTTTATTTGCCTTACACTTCCATATTGCTGTTCATCAAGAAGGAAGTCAGGACAGGAACTCAAACAGGGTAGGCACCTGGAGGCAGGAGCTGATGAAGAGGTCAGGAAAGAATGTGGCTTATTGGCTTGCTTCCCCCTGTCTTGCACAGCCTGATTTTTTATAGAACCCAGGACCACAAGCCCAGGGATGACACCACCCACAATGGACTGGGCCCTCCCTCATCAATCAATAAGAAGATACTCCAGCACACAACAAGAAAATTTGCTCAACCATGTTCATAGCAGCCTTATTCATAATAGCCAGAACATGGAAACAGCCTAAGTGTCCATCAGTACAAGAATGGATAAAGAAACTGTGGTACATATACACTATGGAATGCTATTCAGCTATTAAAAACAAGAAATTCCTGAAATTTGTGGATAAATGGATTGAGCTAGAAATGATCATAATGAGTGAGTTAACCCAGAAGCAGAAAGACTCAAATGGAATATACTCACTTATATCTGCATACTAGCCCAAGGGGCATGTCCCACGAAAGCCTTCACTTACCAGGAAACTGGGACAGAGGGGAGGACATCCAATTGGGACTCTAGATGAGAGAAGCATGGGAGAATAGCAAAGTAGAAGGATCCAGAGGGTCCTAGAAACCTACACGTAGAACATTTTGATAGGCAGATTTAGGCCCAGGGGTCCCGCTCAAACTAAGGCACCAGCCAAGGACAATACAGGTGGTAAACTTTAAACCCCCTCCCAGATCTAGTCAATGGTCAGAACATTCTCCACAGTTGAGTGGAGAGTGGGATATGACTTTCTCACATACTCTGGTGCCTCACATTTGACCATGTCCCCTGGAGGGGGAGACCTGGTGGCACTCAGAGGAAGGACAGCAGGTTACCAAGAAGAGACTTGATACCCTATGAGCATATACAGGGGGAGGTAATCCCCCTCAGGAACAGTCATAGGGAAGGGGAATAATGGGAAAATGGGAGGGAGGGAAGAATGGGAGGATACAAGGGATGGGATAAACATTGAGATGTAACAAGAATAAATTAATAAAAAAATTTCATAGATACACACACACACACACACACACACACACACACACACACACACACACAAAAGAAAATGCCTTACAGCTGGATGTTACAGAGGCATTTAATCAACTGAGGAGCCCTCCTTTCTGATAACTCTAGTTTGTGTATCAAGTTGACATAAGACCAGACAGCATAAATTATTTCATGGCATTAATAATCATTTCATTTTTGATATTTTAATGATATTCTGGTTGTGTTAAAAAGTGAGTTATCTTTTGTAACAGACCTGAAAACTTAGGCAAAATTCATAATATAAATCATAGATAAAAACGTAGCATAAATGGAATTTGTTTCAATAGGGAGAAGACACAGTAGATAGAACTATGGGTGAAACAAATTTTGCTGTAAATTGATCATTACTGCCTCTTGAGATCTAGAACGCTATTCTGTTTACTTTTATAAGTATTTGAGACTTTCCATAATAAAAAAAATTTTTAAATTGAAGTCAATAATATAAAATATTTACTGTATTGTAGTGATAATTCAATCTGCTCTGCTCAGATTCAAGAAAATGCCAATTCCAAGTGGCTTCCAGACTTATTACATTAGATGCATGTTATTCTTTCACTTGAGAGGAAATCACTCATTCCAAACACTGGAGGCTTTTTTCATCCAACAAATACCCTAGAGTCACCCTACTGCTGGTTCGTACTTCCCTAAAGTACAATAGTGTGGATCTGCCTTTGAAAGACTTAGTGATTGCTTTAGTTTCCTTTATGTTGTGAGAAAACACTGTCTAAAAGCAGTTTTGGGGAAAAAGCAGGTTGATTGGATTATATTTCTTGGTCACAGTCCATCATTTGGGGAAGTCAGGGCAGGAAGCTCAAGGAGGCTAGGAGCTTAAAGGAGAAAATGTGGTGAGATGCTGCTTGTTGGCTTTCATGCTGGCTTTCATACATAGCACAGGACCACCTGTCCAAGAAATGTCACCATCCACAGTGAGATAGGTCCTCCTACACTAAACACGACACTCAAAACAACCTCTTCCAGATGTGTTCACAGGCCAGCCTGATGAATCCAATTATTCAATGGAGATTTCTTTTTCATGTGATTCTAGGCTGATCAAGTTCACAGGTTACTCTTTGTCAACTTGACATACAAATACATTACCTTAAGCTGTATGTTCATTTTTCATGTAAAAATTATAAAAGATAATGTAATTATGAAAGTTCTACAGTCTTTAAATTTTTCAGTGCCTTGAAAGTATAAGAACTTTTTAAAAAATGAAAGTCTCTTAACTGTAGGCACTTGTTTGTTTGTTTTTTAAGTTATGTACTTTCTTATTCTCAAAGGGAAGAAGTGAAAGATAAGATTAGTCAAACAAGAGCAAAATTCAAAACTCAGCAGTCAAAGTACAAAGTCCAGCACCTGCCATCAACTCCTGCTTATCTGTGACCCAAAGGACTTGAGTAGCCTACCTCTCCAGCTCTGCCAGCCACAGCTCATAAAGCCTGTCTGCTTCCACTCTATCCCTCCTATAGCACATGTATAGAAGTTAGGGGGCAACATTTGGGAGTTGGTTCTCTCCTTTCACCATGTGGTTCTGGGGGATCAAAGCAGGTTGTCAGGTGCGGTGATAAGTGCCTTTCCTCCTCAGCCATTTAACCAGGCTACAGCTCACACCTTAAGTATAGACAACCAGCTTTCCTTTACTTCCTTGAGGACAAAGTATCTGCATTAATCGATTCTAATTCTTTTACCTAAGAAAGTTGCTTATTCTTTCTCATCAATATATTTTAGGTATGGACTCACAATTCCTTATTTTAAGCTTTTAGTTTAGACCAGTATTATTTAGTGTTGTCTGTTGATTTAAAAAAGGAAAAAAAAAAAAAAAAAAAAAAGAATAACAATGCAGCATTGCCACCAATTAAAGGAGCCTGGGCCCTGGTATGTACAGAACTCTAAGGCTATTCTCTGTACACACTTTCGTTTCTAGGAATGTTCACTGCTTGGATTTAAAATGGCTTCTTGTAACAACTTCCAAATACACCACCTTGCAAGCAAAGAACAAATCAAATAGCCTTTAATGATTACAGCAGTAGATTACTCAGCTATTGGTGTGAATTATTATTATCGATTGAGTTACTCTAACTCATGTGACCTATAGCTTCCTTTAGTTTTGGATTCAAGAACCGTGCAAGCCCCTTGGTTCTGGTCTGGAGGAACTGGGTCCCCCTGTATGAGGACCAGCATCAGTGTGCCAAAAAACCAAGAAGAGAGGCATATGTAATCAGGACTACACAGAGTGGAATTCATTAGCGCCAACTTGATGACATGATTCCATGCAGGAGCAAAACCAGGTGGGTCCTGATGCTTGGATCAGAAGGAGGGGTGTAAGCATTGATTAGGACATAATGACATGATCCAAGCTGGAATGTCCATGGTTTATCTAAATCTTAAAAATACCTGTCAATGAAGCGGCAGTCTTGAAGCCAGCATGGGTTTGAACTAGGTCCTCAGCATACATGCTGTGGTTATTTAGCTTGTAAGACTCAGAGGCTGTCTCTGACTCTTTTGCCTGCTTTTGAGACACCTTTCCTCCTACTGGGTTGCCTCATCCAGTGTTGGTATGAGGGTTTGTGCCTAGTTTTGTTGCATCTCTTTATGCCATGTCTGGTTGATATCACTGGGAGTCCCCTCTTATCTGAAGGGAAATGGAAGAGCAGTGGGTCTAGAGGAGAGATGGGAGGCTAGGAGGAGTGGAGGGTGGGAAAGTTGTGGTCAGGATGTATTGTATGAGAGAAGTATATATATATATATATATATATTTTTTTTTTTTTTTTTTTTTTTTTTTTCTTAGCACCAGTCCCTGGTGGTAGCATTCCACTTGCCCATTTACTTCTGGGTTTATTGTTATTACATACAGGCAGAAAAGTTGACTGGAGGCAGTCAGGACAGTAATGACTAAAGATAAATTCAGACCTGTTCGTGTAAGTTGTCATAAAATAGTTGTTATGAATTATTATAAACTGAGCAAGTCTAGCTTTCTTTTGCTTTTGTTGGAAATGAACCCCTGTGCTCTAGCATGCAGCCATAGATGCTATTATGTTGCCAGCATTTTAAACTGTGCAGACCAGTGCAATTAAATATATTCACGTTGTCTTGCCAAAGTGCTTTCAGATACACTTTAGTTCATTCTTGCACCAAATTTTACAGTCCTTGTTACAGACCACGAAAGGAGAAAGATAAATTCAATGAGTATATCCTTTATATCATAAAGTAGATAATGTCTGTATGCTTGTATGACTCACTTACATAGCAAATTTTTGTCTAGAATAAAGCCTTTTATTATATGACTTACTACCTCTTCAACTAACCATTTTCCTTGAGAGAAAGTATTTTGTTAGACGTTTTTTTGTGTGTGTGTTCTGGATTTTTGAAGTCAGTAAGTTTATTGTATTTTGGATTGACAAGAAAATTTTCATTTTACCATCTTTTGATGAATCCAGAACCCAAGCATATTTCTGGCAGTAGGACGTTAAGAAAAGAAGGGGCCATCAACAGAGGTTATGAAATTGCTTTCCCAGAAAAACTCTGTGACCAAGAGGGGACAGTGTGTGTACTGGTGTGATTGATTCAGTCCTTCAGCACTGGGCCCTTTGACAAAAGAACAATCAAGCTGCTTATCAGAGGGAGCTCTGACTCACGTGGCCCCCAGGGAAATGTTGCAAAAAGTTAGCCTGAATATACACATTCAAACGCAAGCACACATAGGAAATAATCACATGGGCCCAGAAGGCCATTTCTAGGCCTGGGAAGAATGTCCATTGATCTTTTTGTCTTGCTGGGCTACAAATAGACCAATAAGCCCTCGTGAGTTGGTTATGATGAGTAAAAGAAACCTAGTTCTTAATCTTTGGAACAGACATAACGGATTACGAAAGATTACTGGGCCCCGTAAAATTAAGTTCATGTCTGACACCATTGGGAATAACACTGGGAAAAATCTCATTCAGTCGAGCTGTTTCTGATTATCAATGCTTATCAGGAACAATGTGTAAACCATCATTACTGACTAGTTTCTTGGGAGATGTACTGGACAGTACAGAGAATTCTGGGACTGACCTTCAGTGTAAAGTATCTTCCTTGCTATGTGCTGTCCTGCACTACACTGTACCTGCAACCTTTGGAGGAGACAAAATCCCAGTGTTTGACAATACACTTCTCCTGAACATTCAGAGGCTGAGGAAAGCAGCTTGAATCCTTGCTGTTTCTTCTCTGTCACTGGCAAACAAGCTCTGGAAAGTTTTGTGTTTTTCTTTATATTAGCAGACGTCTTGAAGATCCTTGACCTGGGAATGAATGACCAAAAGCTTGCATAGGCATCTGATTTTTGTTCATTCTGCTGTCGGCAGTATTGTTCTATAGCCAGCCATTGTGTGGACAGCTTCTCTCCTACAGACCTGCAGCATTGAGTCCCTAGCTGACTGTGGCAGAGACAGCTACTTCCCTGGAAGGCCAGCTCTGCACTGTTGTATGTCCTAACCCAAATCTGAAATTAAAATCCATAACCAGGATATAAATTACCTCCATAACTTATAAGTACTACTCTTAAATGTAATTTTAATAGTCATAGAAAGATTTTCTTGTTAGCAACTTGTTTGTGCTTGGTGTGTGGGGATTTGTTTTGTTTTGTTTTATTTGTTTTTTGTTTTGGTTTCATGTGCATCACTGAGCCATTTAATGTGGAATGTTTCTCTCGTTTCTTTATTTCTTTGTATTAATCACTGTAAGATGTCATGTCTATGAACCCAGGGCCTTGAGCTAGGCCGGTGTTCTACCACTGAGCTAAATCCCAACTCTATAATGTTTCAGATTGTGCTCCTTGTATAGCTTGGGGAAGGTTAATTATGTGTATTGGGCAACTTTCTTCAGATTTCTTTCATGGGATTTGATTCACTCTTTGGGTCTGTAGCTTTGTATCTCTCACCATATATGGGCAGTTTTCAGGCACTGTTTCTTGAAATGTTTTGTCTTTGGCCACAGAGTTCTAAGCCTCCAGTGATTTTTTTTTTTTTCAAGAAAACTTGCTCATTGAGTATATTGCCAAGGACAATAGGCTGTGCAGTACTGAGTACTACTTGTCTCTGTTGACCTTTTTTATTTAAGTCAATATCTGTCTCCCTTGAAGACTGAATGAATTCCACTAACGTGTCTCTCAGTTCACCCCTTATCAACTTCACTCTGCAATAAACTATTTTCAGTATGCTTATTTATTTCAGGCATTGTATCAGTTAGCTCTATAATTTCCACTTGGCTCCTTTCCATTGTAAGCAAGAGCACAGCGAAACAGCGGCATGAGAGCACTCTGGTGGAGGCAGTTCATTGAGGGAATACAAACTGCCAACTGTCTCTTGGTGGGTAGAACGAAGAAAAACAGCCAGAAGGGAAAACTGTGTCAGTTTTACGAGGACAAGTAGTGGCAAGAGGACCAGTGCAAGCCAGAACCGGCTGGGATTTAGCATGGGGCCCTTGATCCACTGCAGGCTGTTTGGGTTAATGAGGAACTACATAACTTTTGCCTGAGATAATTGACCATTGGGGTCGGTAAGAGAAGCAATGTTTTTTTTTGTTTGTTCTGTTTTGTTTGTTTTTCTCACAAACAGAACCCACTTCCCAGGATTTCTGAGGAATGCATAGTCTGGGCTTTTGCTTATCTGAGAGCAATCCTACTCACCCTGCCTATCCCTGAAGCCAATTATGTCTCCCTGTAGGGGTGTCTCCAAACATGCATGGCTCACGCCCAGGATCCTCCAAAGCAGCAGCAGAGCACCAACCCCTGCAGCCAGACCTAGTCCTCACTCCAAAGACCTGTGAAGACTCTGGAAGAGCACACCTACTTTTGAAGGTTGCTCCACTGGACCACTTACAACATGTATTCTTCCTATGTAGGCACTCTGGCCTCCAATTCATGTTCTTCCTCTGTCTCCCAAATGCGAATATCTCATCACACCCAGCTGTAGAACAAAACTCAGTGACTTTAAGCCCTTATAACAATACCATGAAGTTGATATTGATCCTTTTTTAGGGGAGAAAGGTGGTAAGTTATCCCAGGTATGCACTTCCCACACTATCTTTTTTCTGTTGCTTTGTTTTGCTTTTGTTTTTCGAGACAGAGTTTCTCTGTGTAGCCTTCGCTGTCCTGGACTTGCTTTGTAGACCAGGCCAGCATCGAACTCACAGTCATCCACCTGCCTCTTCCTCCTGAGTGCTGGGATTAAAAGCCTGTGCCACCACCGCCCAGCCCCCACACTGTCTGATTACAACCAGAATATTCCTGCATATACATTGTAGGATACATTATGAGTCAGGTAATAGGATAGCTTAAGGAACAATTTCATCAAAAAGTTTCTACTTTTAGGGATTAAAGAAGATGTCATTAAAATACTTTAGCACAGTGCTCAGTACAGAGTAAGTACACAGACTGTAGTTGTTGTTAATGTCATTACTATTATCAAATTTGCTGTTATTTCCATAGTTATTCTCTGCTTTAACTGTGGTTCCTAATGCTGTCCTATCACCACAGAGTCTATATTCTGGTATACTCAATGCATTACACAGTCTGTATAATCAACAAACCACGTGGACTGAGAAGCACCTGGTCCTCTGGCGATACACAGTTTGGAGCTACACAAGTGTGTGTCACTGAACACAGACCATCACCTCCAAGTACAACTATGACCCAACCCTGGAAACTTAATCAATATACAACATTGAAAGAACAATGTAAGAGAATCAATAACTAGTGAGTTTCTTTGGCTGTCCCATAGACTTTCAGATGATAGCTCAGGCAATCTGTATCCCAGTGAGAAAGATGGAAGGGAAGAAGAGAAGGGAGGACCAAGAAAGCCTTCTGCAAAGCCCCAACCTCTACTTCCCAAGAAAGCACTTAGGTTGTCACATTCAACAGCACTGAACCACCAATACTGGGCAAGGGCCATCCCGGACACTCAGAAACAGCTGGAGCATGGTGTGTGTGCCTCTCCATCTACAGCAGTGGCAAGCACACTGAGAGAGGCCCCTGCTTCTCCTCAGTGACATGAGAACCAGACACAGAAACTTCCACCTCAATCCTGCAAAACTCTTTAGAGACCTCTCATTTGCACACTTGTTATCTCTTTTATCTTAAAACTGCGGTTTTCTGCACCACCCTTTGGCTTCTTTTTCTGCTTTTACAATAATCAAAGGGATATCTACTCTGTTTCTAGAAATTTCTGAGACTTTAAAAACCAGGGCAATGGTTTTTCTGTTTAACAACATCCACCTTTTTGTAACAGCTAAGTATATGAGTGAAATTTGGTTTATAAAAGGAAAAAAAGAGAGCTTGTCCAGTTATGGGCCCTTGTAGCAATAATTAATATTTATTAAGTTCTAAGTGCAGAATGTAGCTTCTATTTTATAGGGCAGAAGAGAACGACTGCTGAGTTTATGGAAAGAATGACAGCATTATGAAGCAAAGCTTCAGCCCAAATTGCAGAGGGCTGGAAAAGTACAGGGGTGTGTAATCAAAATATCAATTTGCAGCCTTCTGTAGCAGCTGGTTGATGCTCAGCAGGCCTGTGAAGGGAACAAGTCTTACTGAGATAATCAAATGTTTCAGGCATGTTGATGGAGGACTTCCTTCCCGCTAGGGTGAAAATCTTCCTGTTATCCGGGAGTGCTAATGATCAAGAACACGTCTAGATCGATAGAAATCAGAGCTTGGGGGAAGACTGCAGCAATGTAGTGACCCTCCTGTAAGATGAAAACACACTAAAATCCCCTCACACACAACTTCCTGCTTACGCTGCAATTCTACTCAAGACAAAGTGTCCTTCAACTTGTAGCCACTGTGGCTTCAGATACCTGCACAGAATAATCTAATGACTCGTATTATGTGCTGTTGGTTAAAGTTTTCTTTCCTTGGTGAGAGTAGATTATTTTTGTAGATTGCTGAGGAACATGGCACTTTTCAACACAATTGAAGATGGTGAGGAGGAAAGGTCAAGAAGTTAGAGGTAGTGTATTCCTGCCTCAAAGCAGAGTTTAACTTTCTACCTTTCCGTCTCTCATTGTCCCTTCCTCCCTCATTTTGTCCCCTTCTATATCCTTTCCTGTTCCTTCCTGTCACTTTTCTCTCTCCCACCTCCACTCCTCTTTCTCTTCTTGACTTTTCCTTCCTTCCTTCCTTCTTTCCTTCCTTCTTTCTTTCTTTCTTTCTTTCTTCCTTTCTCTCATGACTCATTGTATCCCCAAGTTTACTATGTAGCTCAGGACTGCCCATTCGTTACCAAGTCCATGCCTATCACCATAGTAGGCCTGTAGGAAACAGACCTAGCCAGGGCAGAAGTGACTTCTGAAGGACAGAAGGCTCTGGGTAGCTTTGAGGAGGTGCTGGCAGAGGTGCCTCACCAAAGGGGGAAGCAAAATGATAGAAACTTTCAACAGAATTCATATGCTGGTTATGGAAGGTACTCCCGAGGCACTGGGACACTGAGGACCAAAGTCAAGCAAGAACAAAAGGTGGCCTGTCCTCCACACACTCTGGACACTGCTCCTTGAGTCTGTTAGAGGACTCTAACCAACAGACTGGAATCTTTTGTGATAGTGGATATCAAAGGTGCACTAGAATTTACTAGTGTTTATCATAATGATGGTTGCTTGAGACCTTGGTTAGTTATGTCTGAACCTGGCTCCCAGTTGAACTTACTAAAGAGAAAGACAGACAAAACCTATTCCTTTTTGACCCTGTGGTGATCAATTACCCTTGCAGCTATGAGCACATCAATTTTTTTTGTGTGTTTTTATTTTCCTCGTTACTTCTGGGCTTCTGAGAACATCCACCATGACAGCTATCCTTAGATTCTTTGGAAGTTCAATGTCAAGATCTGAGAACATGTATAGTAGTGTCCTGTGTTCACTCTGGAAGGGGAACACAGGTGGCTTCCTCATGAAACCTGAGCACCAGGAAGGCACAGGTATGGCTTCTCCCTGTCCCCTTGAAACTACAGTTTGCATAAAGGTGGTCCATTTGGACTGCTGTGGCTGGACAGAGCAAATGAGTAAGCCCAAAGAGCCCCATCTAGAAGGAGCCCTCCAAGGAGTAAAACAGAACTTCTGGAGAGCTTTCTCATTGAATTTGAGTCTTCCCTACTCGGCTGACATACTAGGAGACCCTGTTTGGCTTGGCCATAGACAGCATTCTTCTTTTCATTTATTTGAGCTTTTATTCATTATTCTAAGGGATAATTACATATTTAAAATTTCTAGTAATTATAATTTATAGTATAGAAGTGAATACTCAAACCATTAAATATGAATGACAAGGGTGCCTCAGTATAACTAGCTATTAGTAATAAAAATTATGTTTAATAACTATGATTTTTTGATACAGTACATGTATTTTACAAGTACTTATTTATTCATTTATTTGTCTATTTATTTATTTGTGTGTGTGTGTGTGTGTGTGTGTGTGTGTGTGTCTGTGTTGTGCATATACCGTAGTGTACATGTGGAAGTCAGAATACATCTTGTGGGAATCCATCTTCCTTCCACCAGGGCTTGGTGGTAGCATCTTTACCAAATGAACTGTCTCCCTAGCCTTCGTTATTTCAATAAATGCAAACATATCTTACTTTGTATTTGAAACTTGGGTAGCTTGCACAGGAATCCAAGCTAAAGCATGCCTTTCCTTCTGCTAGTATGGTACCTGAACCTTTGATGAGACATTCAGCAGGAAACAAGCCCATGAATGCTCTGAAGTGGAAAGTCAATCTCATAAAGTGAAAATAAAAACCACAGGCAGAGAGAATGACTGCAACCGAGCCAGTTAGTAGAGCCACCAAAACAAGTAGAAACTTGCTTTTTTTTTTTTTCTTTTCAGCCTCCACATTGTGCCTGGAACCGAGAGCAATCATGTCAGACACATGGAGACATTTAAATGTTCAGCAGTACCTGAGGTAACTTGAATGTGTCTTACTTTTCTGATATTTTAAAGAGTTGCTCTCGAGTCTGATTATTTTTATCAAAGATACATTTTTGTGGCTAAGGAATTAGAGTAAGCATTTGGTTCCTGGAAATATCATAGAAGTCACCACCAAACACATGATTTGGGAAAAACTAAAATTAATGTACAGAACAGACATACCTAACCAGAATTCACCCCAAAATAATTGCTTTAACACAGAAGGGACAATATCCAAATGGCCTAGTCTAAATTAGTGAGATTTTTTAAAGGCAGATGTCCTAGAGCTTCATGGAAGAAGCTGAGATCTGGAGCTCTGGGCTCTGTGGAATGCACATGCAACAGTGTACTTAACAACTGGTGACAAATGCTGCCCTAGACAGCCCCAGTGCTGGAGATGTGGAGAGCAAAGCTCCCTAGCAATTTGTGTGGAATTGCATGGCTTATAGACACTGTATCTAGGATTTTTAATTATGATCCATCTGATGTCAAAACACATGTCATTTTCTGAATAAAATATGAAATGAAGAGAGTTAAAGACCAGTAAGGGAAGTTGTAGGGAAGCTGACCAGATCACCAGTGCCTCTGTTGCAACGTGTGGCTTATTTTCTAAATTGAATGCACAGCATGGGTAGATACAGAGTAGGTGAGCTCAGCTTGCCTCAGTGGTTAAGGGTAGGATGCTGTACGGCTGGAAAGGTCCACGAGGTTGAAGACCTGCTCATCAACAGAAATCAAAGTAAAGGCAAGAGCCTGCTGACTCTCCATATAGGATTTGTCCTTGTTGGGGGAATCTACTGCATTTTTTTTCTTACATGAGTTAGAATCTTAGGAAGACCTCAGTGTTTCTGCACACCTTGGGGTAAGTGTGCAGTAGTTGTTCTGAGATGGTTTCCATTACTCATTCTCTCAGTGCATCTCAGCTTAGCAGGCATCCAGGTGCAATTTCCTTGATAGAGGTGACTCCAGAGGAGTTGACTTTGTCTTAGTATGGGTAGGTGGACTCTGCTCCAGGTGGCCGATGGCTAGGTGGATCATCTAGTACCTGCTGGTGACTAGTAGCAGTTACCAGTTACTTTGATAAAGAAAAGAATTCGGAACATTTCCTTTATGGACTATGGACTATGATACAGACTACCACTGTTGGCCTTGGTGCCTCACTTAGTCTCCCTGGGTACAGGTTCTATTCGCCTGATACTTTTTTTTTTTTTTTGCTCCATTGCATACAAATTCCTATTTGCTTTGCTTTAGGAACTTGCTAGTGTCTAGTCCTTTCACACAAACTATTTGGGCTCAACAATCCAGAACCGACCATCTTGGACTCTTAGAGTAATGAATGAAAAATATTGAAAATAGTAAATCAACACGTGAACATTCATTTCTTACTTGATTACTCTCATATGCAGGCTATAATTGCTTCTTTACAGGTCATAGTCACATTTATTTAACTTTTAATTGGAACCAAAATTAAAGCCTCCACCCCTTTAATAGTCTCCATAGGAAACGTTGTCCTGTCTTGTTTGTTGTGTGGGTTCAGAAGTGAATTGAACATTCTCATCTGAAACGAAGTCTCTGGAAAAATGATCTTATATGTCATTGTTATGGTTTGAATCTAAAAATATCCATGAAAAGCTCATGTGTTGGACTTGGTTGGCAACTGGGTGATTGAAACACGGAGTTGGAAACTGCATCACGAATAGAGTTCATTAATAAATTAACCCATTAGTGAGCTGATATCCATATGGGCTGTTAGGGAGTACGGCTTTGTTAGAAAGCATGGGTCACCTGTGTTGTGTCTTTGAAAGGTATATCTTATTCTTAGGCCTTTGCTTTTAAGCACCTTACCATTCATTTGCCATGAGGTGAGCCACTATGTGCTCCTTGCTGTAATCTTCAGATACCTCACCATGCATGATCCTAGAAGCAAAAGAACCAAGTGACCCTAGATCAAGGCCTCCAAAAGCAGTAGCTAGAGAAATCTTTCCTCTTTTTAGCTACTTTCTCACTGTCTGTCACAACTACCAAAACTCTAACAGAGTTTTTGTTAAAGACAAAAGTATTTCATGATATTTGATAATATGTAATAAGGACAACTTTATTCAAGGGCCAGAGAGATCATTCAGTGGTTAAGAGTTTTGTTCCCAGAACCCATATTAGGTGTGTCATAGTTACCTGTTAACTCCAACTCCAGGGGATTCAATGCTCTCTTTTGGTCTATGTAGTGCACATAGAAGGTATACACATGAATCCACATAAATAAATGTGAATCTTTAAGAAATGGAAAAGGAATGACTTTATTTGTACCGTTATGACAAGTACAGGACCATAGCAATGGGGTTTTCCAGTGAAGTAGAGGAATTGTCTCAAGTTCAAATGTGGCACAAGCAACTGGAAATTTATAGCTAAGGAATTGGGGCTAGAAGTTAGTTGGAGAAAATGTTAAGAATACTGGTCATTCTTGTAGAGGAATTTTAATTCAGAACATGGCTGTCTGGTAAGAGATCACATCCAAAGACATTCTAGGTCTGTGTGATCCAGCTGGAATACAAACAGACCTTGAATCCAGGAGACAGAGACAAGTAGATCTGAGTTCAAGGGCAACCTGGTATAGAGAAAGTTTTAGGTAAAGAAAAGCTTAGGTCCAGGCGTGATGGCACACACCTAAAATCCCAAAGAATGAAGGTAAAGATAGTTTATAGAAGGAAGCACTCATGTTTGAAAGTGATGTCTAATTGAGTGGCAGAAAATGTGATGAATCAGAGAATATTTGACAGAATAGAATATGCTCAACTTGCAGGAGAAGAGAGAGGAAAGGGAAGTTCCTTAAGGGGCAATACAGAGAGGAGAGAGGGGACAATTTACCAGGGAGTTTTACAGAGAGATGTCTAGCAAGAGAACAAATTAGACACAGGTGAGTACAGAACAAGCCAGAGAATGAGAAAGATCCAGAGGATTAGAAAATATTGCTGGAGTCAGTTTGAGGCCAAGCATAGAAATTCAGGGGATGAGAGAAAAGCCAGATTATATAAATCAGCTGGGAGAGGTGTTTGAGCCAGAACAGCTGAGTTGAAATAGCTAGCTATAAGCTCAGAAAGAACAAGAAAGGGTGAGCTCATTAAGCAGTAAGTCTCAGAGGCTGAAAGCATTCTAGGCCTATGTTAGATTGTATGGAGGCTAGAAGCTTCCAGAACTAGGCCTAAATTAGCAGACAGAGGCAGTAATCCCCTGACACAACAATTGAAACAGACAAATAAAAGCTCCCTTTACAGATTCTTGATGGAGAGAGGTGGGTTGAGGAGATCTAGGAACTCATGAAGGACTGGGGACCCAATGAGATATTTAGAGTGATCAGACATTAATGAAGGTAGTAAGTGGATTTTTAAAAATTTCCTTTCTGTTTTAAAAAAAATTTATTATTATGTATACAGAGCTCTGCCTGCTTGTACACCTGCAGGCCAGAACAGGGCATCAGATTACATTATAGATGGTTGTGAGCCACCATGTGGTTGCTGGGAATTGAACTCAGGACCTCTGGAAGAGCAGGCAACGAGTGCTCTTAACCACTGAGCCATCTCTCCAGCCCTAGTAAGTGGACTTTTGAAAATATATTTTATTAATTTATTCATATTACATCTAAATTGTTATCCCATTCCTTGTATCCTCCCTCCCTCCCATTTTCCCCTTACTCCCCTCCCCTATGACTGTGACTGAGGGGGACCTCCTCCCCTTGTATATGCTCATAGGGTATCAAGTCTCTTATTGGGTGGATTTTTATTGTTAAAAAAAAGAGGGGATATTTCTCCTTTTTCTTAAGACAAGAAGGGAAACTGACAAATACTGTTTTTTCTGAACCAAACTTGCATAAGGCTTTTTAACCCTCTGCTCCATCTGCACTCTTGCTTGTAAATCGAGTTTATCAAGTAGCAATCCTCTGGTGATTTTTGCAAATCAATATCTGACCACTCTATGTCAGAGTAGGTCCCTCACTCTGTCATGCCTCAGGTGACATATGGTCATCCTGGCCTGTCTCCAGGAAGAATCTTGTTAGAAAATTTTGCCAGAATTCCCCTCACTCTGAATGCCTCTGCTTCACAGTTTCTACCCACTAGCCCCCATACAGGTCTCTCAGTATACATTTTCCTGAAATGAAATGAGCCAAATTCTATGCTCTGGCCTTTCTTCTATAGTCAGTTTTTTAAAGTAAGTCTGCTTTATTCTCTTTTAATGACTGTCTGGTTCTGATTTTGCATCAGTAACTTAATAAAGGAAAGCAGAAATGTTTTATGGGGTATGCCTTAGTCAGTTTAGGCTACTGTAACAAAGTACCAGAAACTTGGGGACTATGAATCTGAGAAGTTTATACCTCACAGTTCTTAATAGTAGAAGTTTGAGATCTGGGTGCAGCATGGTTGTGCTCTGATGGCCGTCCTCTTCTGACTTGGAGACAGCCTACTTTTGTTTTGTTATCATAGGGCACAAAGAAACTGACCTAATGCCATGGCTTCTTTTCATAAGGCTATTGATCCCATTCATAAGGCTCTGGAGCTCATCACTTAAATTGATCACACTGGGGCTGGGGGCTTGGTACATACATTTTGAAGTGCCACAGAAACAATTAGGCAACAATTTCTCTTTGTGATTATTGGGGAGGGGTATGTCTCCTGACCTAGTATCAGTCTTTCTCCAAACTACATGGCTACATCCTTTGCCTCCCTGACTAATATACATCTCTCTTCTCAGGTCTCAGTCCTAAGATAGAAAATCATATTAACTCTTATATTATCTGGTGTTACTATAAAAAGGGAAGGACAGTCTATTCTGTTCTTACTAAAACAAAGCTGTTTGTTTTAGTAAATGAAATAATTAGTGGCATTTTCATCAATGCTGGATAGAAGCACTAATGTTCTACACAAATTACATTTCTAAGTTACAAACAATACAATTTTATATTTAGAAACTTCCCACCTGCATTTATTTACTGTTCCTATTTAAAGAAAGCAAATTTAAATTGCAGAACCATATGGCACAGAGGCATCGCCATACAGAGAACAGCTGAGTAATTATCAAGGAACAATAGCCCCTCCCACATAAACCAGCTTTTTAGATTTGATAAAAGAACGAGACTTCAATGAGACGCTACTATAGAAGCAAGCCATTAAGAACTAATATCATGCATATGATCGTTAACAGGTTGGGTATGTAATAATCAGAATCAAAGGGGATTTCTGAGGTAAATTACTTCTCGTTAAAATTTTTAAATTAGGTTAGCAATGATTTCTTTAGAATATAAGTAAGTTTTGTCGTAAATCATATGTGCTATGTCATTATCTTACACTAGTCCCTTGTCACAAGCAAGGTCAAAGGGCACTTGGAAAATATTCTTGAATATTGATGAAATGGCTCTTTTTCCTCTGGTGTTATTATGAAGGCCTGGTGCAGTAGAGACGTTCATCTCACAGCAGCTGAGAAGCCAAGAGAAAGGCAGAAAAGAGGAGGCACAAGATGTATTTAAAGGCCTGTACTCTACTTCATCTGAAGGTTTCCAGCACTTCTCAAAACAGCATCAGCGTCCCAAGATCAAGCCTCTAACACTCCAGCCTATAGAAGCATTTCCTATTCTAAACCTAACTAGCCTGGGATGAAGCCTACATGGTTATGGTGGATGCTCTTTTTGATGTGCTTTTGGGTTTGGTTTGTGGGTATTTTGTTGAGTATTTTTGCATCAGTGTTCATTAGAGAAATTGGTCTGAAATCCTCTTTCTTTTTTTGGGTCTTTGTGTGGTTTAGGTATCAAGGTGATCATGTCTTCATAGAATAAGTTTGGTAGTGTTCTTTTTGTTTCTATTTTGTGAAATAGTTCAAAGGATATGGGCATTTGTTCTTCTTTCAAGGTCTGGCAGAATTCTGCACTGAAACCATCTGGCCCTGAGTCTTTTTTTCTTTTTTGAGACTTTTCATGACTGCTTCTATTTCCTTGGGGGTTATAGGACTATTTAACTTCTTTACCCAATCTTGATTTAACTTTGGTAAGTAAAATCTATCAAGAAAATTGTCCATTTCTTAGAATTTTCAATTTTGTTAAGTATGGCTTTTGAAGAAAGACCAAATGATTCTTTGCATTTTCTTAGTGTCTGTTGTTATGCCCCCTTTTAATTTCTAATTTTGTTTATTTAGATATTGTCTCACTGCCTTTTAGTTAGTTTGGCTAGAGCTTTGTTTATCTTGTTGATTTTCTCAAAGAACCATGTCTTGGTATTGTTGATTCTTTGAATTATTCTCTTTATTTCTTCTAACTTATTGCTTTTATCCCTGAGTTTGATTGTATCCTTCTGTCTACTCTTCTTGGGTATTTTTGCTTCTTTTTTCTAAAGCTTTCAGGTGAGCTGTTAAGTTGCTAGTATGGGATCTCCCTAATATAATTATGAAGGCACTTAGTGCTATGAAAATTTCCTCTAAACACTGCTTTCATTGTGTCCTATAATTTTGGGTACGTTGTGCCTTCATTTTCATTGAATTTTAACAAGTCTTTAATTTCTCTCTTTCTTTTTTCCTTGACTCAGTGGTCACTGAATAGGGAGTTGTTCAGTCTCCATGAGAGTGTAGGCTTTTTGTTCTATCTGTTGTTGTTGAAGTCCAGATTTAATCCATGGTGCTCTGATGAAGTACAAGGGGTTAGTTCAATTTTCTTATATCTGTTGAGACTTGCTTTGAGACTGACTATATCATCAATTTTGGAAAAGGGTCCATGAAGTGCTGAGAAGTAGGTATATTCTGTGTTTGGGTGAAAAGTTCTGTAGATAATCTATTAGGTCCATTTGATTCATGACATCTGTTTAGTTTCATTATTTCTCTATTTAGTTTCTGTCTTGATGATCTGGATGACTCTAGCTGAGACTCCTAGTAGCAGGGGTCATGGAGACTAAAGAGGACACACTCTAACTAGATAGGCTACCTAGCAGAGGGAAGGGAATTTACCCTATCCACAAAACTTGTATGTAAAATTTACCCTGTCTGCAAGATGTACAGGGATAAAGATAGAGTAGAGATTGAGGTAATGTCCAAGCAATGCCTGGCCCAACCTAAGACCCACTCCATGGCAAAGAGCCAACCCAACACTATTAATGATACTCTATTGTGCTTGCAGATGGGAGTCTACTGTAGTTGTTCTCTGAGAGACTCCACCCAGCAGCTGATAGAAACAGATGCTGAGACTTACAGCCAAACATCCGACAAAACTTAGGGAGTCTTGTGGAAGAGTGAGGTGATGGATGAAGGGACCTAGAGGTGAAAAGATCTCCACAAGAAGACCAATAGAGCCAACTAACCAGGACCCAGAGTGGCTGGCAGAGACTGAAGCACTAAGCAAAGATCATGCATGGAGTGGACTTAGGTCTCCTACACAAATGTAGCTGATAGACAGCTTGGGCCCCATGAGGCCCCTAGTAAGGGAAGAGGGCTGCCTCTTGACATGGACTCTGTTGCATGCTATTTGATCATTCCTCTCTTGGGGACTGTCTCACCAGGCCACAGGAGAAGAGGATATGCTTAGTCATGATGTGACTTGATGTGCTGGGGTGAGTTGATAGGGTGCCCCCCTTCTCTGAGGAGTAGAGGAGGGAGAGGGAGGGAAGAGGCAAGGAGGGTGGGACCTAGAGGAGAGGAGGGAAGGGCTATGATTAGGATGTATAATGAATTAATAAAAGAAAAACGTAACTAGTACTGTGTCCTCCTTGAAAGCTTAAAAAGGGTCTTCTACGTCCTTGTCCCTCCCCACATGCTCTGCCTTCCTTTCTGTGCCCATCACCTAATGTTGGATGCAGCTATATGCAGTTTTTCACATTGTACAACATGATGCCAACAGCTCAATAAAAGCTGGTGCTTGTTATCAAAAATAGCAAGTTCATCCTTATCTTTTCCTAAAAAATATAGCTGAACTATCATTAAGTAGCAAGACTCCAAAGAAAACTGCTTTTGTAATTTATTTCAATATATATTCAGTTGAAGTTGTTGAAATAACAAAAGATTGTAATTTTATTTTTGGAAGAGCATGAAATGGTTTGTGGACACTTCTCAGCTTAAATTCATTCTCTACAGAATTTCCAGCTGCGATTTCCAAATGTGCAGCTGCTGTGTCAGGTCCACTGTTCCAGAGGACAGAATCCCAGGCCCCAGAGTGATATAAGCATACAGCCATGGAATCAGCTTTAGCACCCCATGGATCATCATCAAAGCATGGTACAAACATTGGTTCCAGGTAAATATTTAGAAAATGAAAGACATATGAATCTGGAACAATGACTATCGTTGCAGTCCATTTCCTTTTGTCACATTTTAGCAAAAGGCTGTGGAATAGGGACATTAGTGTCCCTTGTTGTATGTTCACTATGAACTCTCAAATGAATCATAATGCATATTGCTTGGACCCTTTTGTGAATCACCATTTTATTTCTTCAGTCCCAGAAGCTTTTGTTTTGTACAAATGTCAGGACTTATTGCCTGTGAAATAATTGTGGAAACAAAAGCAAAGCAAAGTAAAAAAAGAAGTTGGAATAGATCCATGACCTTGACGTTATGTCTGTGTTTGTAGAGTTTTAGTGTATTGTTTTTAAACACACTCACATAAGACTATATTTAAACCTTCAATTAGCCACGTTGCTATCTCTTCTGTTGATAATTAGTTTTCCTGAAAGTGCTGACTTTTTATAGGGCTTCCTCTATGACGTCCGACAGATGAAACTGGGCTGTTGCATATTCATCATTTATATTGTTATCTGGGTACCTTTATGCTAATATTTATGCCCAACTGCTGAGGCCACGAGTACACTCTGATTGCTTTGGGCATAATGCAGATAAAGGATATTTTGTTCTTTTCCTGGAATTGCTCATCTTTATCTCCACTCTTTCCTAGTTTGGAAGATAACAGCTCACAAAATGTTATTTCTAAGGTATTTACTGCCAAAGGGGCCAAAAATATGTACAGATTTGCTGCTAGCTGAAAGGATGACAAAATATCAGACCTCAGCTGTAGGTGTATGTTCCTTTCCAAAGCTGTATGCTCCTTTCTTGATCCTAGAGAGAATTTCTGTTGAAATCCACGAGATGTTGAAATTGCCTGCTTACCATCTGTAGTATCATGTCTTCACTAGAATCATTCATGTGCTGTGGAAAATATTCTTCATTTTACCCACAGTCAGACATTACTCCATAAGCATACACAAAATACTAAAATTTTTAAGAAGGTTAAAAAAAAAAAAAAGAGGCCAAAGTCTCTAATTTCTGCAAAATCTGACCTTAAGTCCACATTGATGAAAGAAGAGGCCTTGCTACCTTTTGGGGCCATGATCTGTAAGGGAAATTAATCAAATAATCTATTACTGTTATAAAAAGTCTGAAAGTAATCTGATGGTGCATTAGTCTGTTCACAGGCCTTAATAGCAATTTGTGTCCTCCCAGTCCTGCTGTGACTTCATCTCTGTTAGTTAGGTGCCTAACTAACTCTGCTGTGACGACACCTCTAAATGTAGTCCCATCCTGAGGTACTAGAGGTTAGAGTTTGACATAAGCTATTGCGTTCACAACTCAGTAAACAAGAGATGGGCAACTCAGAAATCACCCTGACCTCTCTATCCCGCTTCCCTTCCAACTCAACTCTCCTGAGTTTTATGATGAATGCAATTGTTCATGGATATAAATGTTGATAATCCTTGATAGGTATGTGGTGAGAAGTGCAATACTGAATGGATACATTTTAGTTCCAAGCTGGAATCAATTTTAATAGATTTGGCTCTTCATATTCCATTGTCCACATGCTGTACTTTCACTGGAGCTCAGCAAAGAAGAGCCCAAACTTTTTTTATTTTCCCCAATGTTCTATATTCCTAACTATGAAGTTATGATTAGTTGTGCATTGAAGGCTAATGCTGCCTAAAAATCTTGGGAATCTTGTCTAATATTCTCTAAGTGACCATGAACCTGGATTGGAGATGGATCCATATTTCCTCCTATTTCTATAAGGCATACTTTTGGCTTAACTGTAGTAACCACTTGTTGGTATATGAATTGAGACTGATATTTTGGCAGAGTTATACTTTCATTCAATTTTGAGTTATTAATGTATTTGAAGCTGTCATTCAATATTGACCAAATTTATTTTGCTTAACATGGAATCCAAGAATTAGGCATTAATGTAGATTTGTTTGTAAAACAATTGAAATATATTTTTATTTATTCTTTAGACATCTGAATACTCATCACAAATAATAGGGGTTTTACTCTAAAAAATTTAATGTAGTTTCTTTATGATTAATATTATAATTTGACAAAATGCTTTAATGCATATTTACCCATATAAATTTAAAAATATACACATTACTCAAGCATTCATTTTCAAATTAATTTATTTTAGAACAAGCAATTATCAGTAATGATAATTATATAAATGACATCCAACCAATATAATTCCATGAGTTTCTTCTTCTTAGGGAACCAATAAAAATTTAACAGCTAAAATAAGCTGAGATAAATGAATGCAAAGTCTATTTTAAGGTGCCTTACTAACTAGCTGTAATCAATTGAAATTGCCATGTTTTTCTCCAGTTAAATGTTATTATAGCACAGATAAGTGACTTCAAATCTTAATATTGAGTAAATTACAAATGGCAGGCTTTTAAACTGCTGTTCAGTTCATTGTCTCAAAATTTTTACAAAAGGACTAAATGAAAATTATGTTTTTCTTGCAGTGAAAGGGCATTACTGTTATTTTGATTTGTCATTGAAACAATCATTTACTGAAACAATCATTCTTTCAATTTAAAATGAAATTAAGGCATCCATATGAGCCACAGTGGACTGAATATGATCTTTTCAGAATTTTATGTACTACCAATTAAACATTTTTACCTAACTTGGAAATAAGTTGACCAGTTTTTGTCATTTTAAAAGGACTTTTACATGGTCTAAACATGAGGATATAGGGCCAATTATTAGTTTAGAATTATTTGAATCTCTCTATCCCTAATTTTTTAGAAAGTAGCCAGGGATAACATGATCCCATGGACCGGCTCCTTTGTGATCTGTTTTTTTAGTTTCTAGACTCTCTCAGAAGAGTACCACAGCTAGATACCAAACATTCAAAGCATGGGCCAGTGAGGGAATGCTCACTCATTTGTACACACACACACACACACACACACACACACACACACACACACACACATTTTGACTAACTCTATGTTTCTACATCTACTGCTGTCCATTTGACAAAGGAATTTCTGTTGAAGTTTGAATGATGCACTAAATCTAGGGGTACAGAGACACAAACTTAAGGGGCAGTTTGGTACTATGTATATTTAACAAATTATTAGTAAAAACTTCACTCCTAGAGCCAATGAGCTTCCCATGGGTTCTTGGCCAGATTTATAGTACTAGGTGAGAAATACTCTGGAACACAAAGTTAGTTAAAGGTCAAAAGACTTAATTTGAAATTTGATTTGTGTAGTTTGCCAAAAGTATATTTAAATCACTTAATCAAATAGGTTCATAGGTTGCTGTGAAATAATATTCTCTTAACAAGAGTTATAATTAAACTACTTTAAAGGCAAATAGGAGAATGGCATCATTGTAGGAAAATTCTTAGCCTAGCAATAGAGAGGACTAGGTTAAGCAATCGAGGACCTCGTAACAGAGGGCAGCAGGCAGCTCAGGAAGTTTATTTGAGAAGGTGAAAATGTCATTGTTCTGAGGAAGATCACTCAGGATAGGAAAATACCTTAAACAAAGACTGATATTTCAGCAAAATGTTATCATTTTATAGATAAATATAGCATCTAGTTTTCTACCAATACTCTTTTTAAACATTTTGAGTTGTAGTATGATTGTTTCCTTTCTCCCTCCCTTTCTTCCTAACTCTCCCATAGACCCCTCCTTAATCTCTTTCAAATGCGTGGCCTCTGTTCTCATCAATTATTTTACACACACACACACACACACACACACACACACACACACACTACATATGTATATATTCTTAAATACATGAGTATAATCTACTCATTCTGTCTAGTGTTACTTGTTTGTGTGTTTTCAGGCCTGATTATTTGGCATTGGATAAGCAGTTTTTGCATGTTCTTCCCTGGGGAAGACAGTTTCTTTTGCTCTTGGAAATCCTTAGTATCCTGTAGTTCTTGGTGTAAGGCTGAAGTTTGTGGTAGTCTTTCCCCAGTATGCATTAGCATGTCTATTATTGTTCTTGTCCAGGTTATATTTAGGAAGTTATTTTGATGAAACTTTATGAGGGGAGCAAATGTTCTTTGATACTAATGTTGCTTTAAAACTCTTACCTTTTCAGGTGTATAAGAGATAAATTAATATCTACATTTAGTTTTTTCACAATAAACTATTTTTAAGTAAATTATTAACTTGTAAGGAGACTTTATAGTATAAACATTACTTCAACTCATTTTTGGAAGTACAAAAAGAAAAAATTGTGAAAAGACTTGGATATAGTCAGTGGTAGAGCTCTTATGCATAAATCTTCAGATCTATCTCAGATGCCACTAAAATATTATTAATGGTTATATGTTATGTATTTATGTAACAGTATATTTATTTAAAAGATTATGCTACCTGTGCTCATCTTTTTTTGCTCTGGCTAAATAAACATATGGGTTGGTGTTCCATGTCATCCTATATTTGTACTTAATTAAGAAAAGAGAATATAGCAGACAATGTTTTATTTTGTGGTAGATGGTTAGAGCTAATATTTTTGGTTATCACTAAATGCAATACGACAAAAGCTGTTGGGTTTTGAATTGAGGTTATGTGAACATGCAAGAAATTTGTCACTCAGGGATGGGAACATCCAATGTAGATACTTCTCAAGAACAGATTTTAGAATGCTAACAGATGTGGGAAGGAACACAGGAATGCCTAGGACCTTTTTTAATGTCTAGAGAATAGGGCCAAAGGTGTTTCCATATTTCACATATTTTTCTTAAGAAAAACAGCATTGTTTTACCTTATGTAACCATGAATATGCTGACCTGTGAGGCAAACTGCCTTGCTGAACTGTAAACTTGTAATTCAATTATCAAAAGAGCTGTTGCAATAAAAATGAACCCTGGACTGCTGTTTGTATCCCTGCACCCAGTTGTCTTGAGTCCTTTGGTTTTCTCATCTAGTTCTTCGCAAATAAGCGGCAATTTGGCCAACCTCTCACAAAAAGCTAAGCTCACAGGGAAGAGATGCTTATGTCTTGGAACTCCAATAGGCATATACTTCTTCTAAGATGAGGTTGAAAGGGATTTTCTTGAGTTGATTTGAAACATTCCATCCAATAGGGAAACATGTTAACATCCAAGAAGCTCATTTAACACTTAGGAAATTCTAAAGCGGGGCTCCTTAAGACTCAGGAAGTAAACATCTCACAAACAAGTCTCAGGAAGTCCTTGAAAGTTACCAGATTCACAAGATTCCTCTCTTCCCAAGATTAGATAAATAGTCAGGACTGCTGAGGATTCACTTCAGCATGTTGAATTGCCTGCGAGTTGTGCAAAGAGTCCATGGTTCTAGACTTTGTAAATCATTACCATGCTGAGGTGGGGTTTTAGTGAAGCACCTGTCTTGGGGTCCTCCATTTTACTGTAAGTACTTTTAAGCACTCCTCTTGTAAATAGCACCAATAAACTCATTGGTTCACTGGTTTGTGCTTTACTGGTAGTATTATTCCCATTTCTGTATGATTAGAATCTCATTATTTGGGAAAGTTAAGGAGCCGTTTGTTTTATTTTATTCTATTTAATTTAATTTAATTTTATAACTTCAATGCTAAGGGGAATAAATTATTAAAGATTCATTTGTTACTTGTAAGGAACCTTCCTACCCAAGAAATTTATATCAAAGCTTCTACAAAACACAGATTAAATCTAATACTTAACAGTATGCCCTCTGGACTTACATACATCTCAAAGGGATTCTATTTCACAAGAATTTTCACTGCATCAAGACATTTCTAGCTTTAGGAATAATTTAAAATTTCCATAAAATTAAATTCAATAATTTTAATGGTCAGTGCATGCTTTCTTTTTCATGATTTTTAAATAAAAACAATGGGGATTAGGTTTGATACACTGTTCATTGGGCACCAGTTATCTATAGATCAATGTGCAAAATACTGTGGCAAACATACAGCATTGGTTGTAATAGTAGGATGTGGGAATACCTATTTAAAAAAAAACAGTAGGGCAAAGATACGTTGGCACAGCTTTTTATAGTTAAACGTCTTTAACATACATTATCATCACATTTTAATCATTCAGAGTAAATCAAAGAAGCATCTTAATTAGCATTCTAATTATGAAGAAAGTAAAGATGGAAGATGTAGGTTGTCACAGGTCTTAACAGTTGGTAAGTGTCAATGTGTTTATAAGCCACAGCTGTTCCCAAATAGGAATCCAGAAGACACATCTTTGATGAAATTCAAAGTAGAGTCTTTTCATCCACATTTGTGTGAACTGAGAAAACAGTTGCCACTGAGTAGCAGTATACGAAATACCATTACCAGGCACAAATTTCACCACTGAGGGCCTTGATTCCCACATCAAGTAGACATGTTTTTCCCACAATTCTTGCAGAGCTGGTAGACACGAGACAGAGCAGTACCAGAAATCCCATCAGCTGCCGTGGCTCTCACCACCAGGCAGCCTTGAAAGTGATCATGTCGAGGAGACTGCACTAACTCAGTAGAAGTACACTGTGCTAAGAAGAAGCAGTTCAGATTCAAAGATGTTAAAAGAAGACATACGATCATACTGTAAGACCACAACAAAGTTCTAGGATGATAGCTTTATAGGATAAACTCCATTGGTGTTTTGGATTGAAGATGGAGTGATACTACATTTCTGCTCAACCAATTTCTCTTCTATAAACTAAAGGAAATGAAAGCAATATTTTGCTTGCCTTATTGTCCATGTAGAATGTAGATAAGCTTTTACATGTTGTGTTGGCCTTCATATAGTTCACTTTTGAAAGATCTATTTATTAAATGTAAAGTGACTTTAAAAATTATATATATATACATATATATATATATATTGTGTGTGTGTGTGTGTGTGTGTGTGTGTGAGTGCATGCTCATGCACATGTATTACAGCTTAGTGAGGATGTCCGAGGGCATCTTTCTAGAGTTAGGTTTTTTTATTTCTAACATGTGGTTTCTAGGAATTGAATGCAGTTCATGAGATTTGGAGAGTCCTGAGTCATCTCATCAGCTCCTCTCTTGATTTAAATATCAAATTTAATAAAAATACCAATACAGTAGTATTGTACCTTGAATTGGACCAAACAAATGGACAGCATAGCTGTCTTAAGTATAGACACACATTTATAAAATAAGAATACAGACATGGTAATTTTCAGTTTACACCCTTTAGTTATCAATACACAAAAATCATTTACTAGTTTTCTGTGACACATATAATGCAAGAGTTTGACACTCGTTACTGCTCATGCTGAATGTATTGGAAAATATTCATAACCCAATGAAATATTTACATGTTTCTTTAACATATTATAATGCATTCTCTTATTATTTGCCACTTGCATACAATTATTCAGGAGTGAAGAAAATACTACTTAGTAAGGGTGGCCTTCGTTACAACCTCATGGTTTACAATGGCAAGGCAAGTAGTACTTATTGTTTCCACAAAGTTATATATGTTTGTATGACAGAGGTTTACAGGCTTTTATGATTATGATTATGTTCCACAGCCAATTTTTTAAAAATGCATTTGAGTCTTAGTACATGGCTATAATTTGTATGTAGATAGAATTTTCTACATTATAAAATGTAGAAACACAGAATAAAGAAGACTGATAAAACATAAGCATTAATGGAGGCCTACATGTTTTCCTTACCCCTGGATAGATTGTCGGGAGCACAGTGAAGAAGAGACTGCCTTTCTTCCTTATCTACTCATTGATCTGGAGATCTTCTGGCTAAGTAGGAAAAACAGTGGTCATCATGAAGAACCGAAGCACACCACTTTGGAATATCAAAACTGTCTTTGTAAATTTTTGTAACAATCTTTCTAGGTTGTGAAGCTCATGGGTCTGTTCTTTGAAGTGAACACCCTAGTAACTTGCCAATCTTCTGATTTCCTCCTGGCTATCAAGTTTTATGCAAGAATCTCCACAGGACCTTTTGAGGCAAGGTTATTTGGTTCCTCCTTTAATGGATCTCAGGGCTTCATACTGCTGAATGGTCTTCCTGTAGTTTCTCCTCATTACTTGTGACCTGATCACGGGGTGTTAGTGCATACCAGCACAAACTCCTTATTTCTTTAGCAGTGTCTTTTTACTACCAACAACAGGGGAAGCTAGGACAAATAGTTTGGAGTTATTGTAAGTAACATTAATGAAGAAAAATAAGGAAGAAATGGTATTGAATTTTTAAAAAGTCACTTTCAACATCGGATAGGAGCCAACAAACAAGTGGTGAAAGGCAGGAGGTATAATGATATCTGATGTCAAGTTATATTACATAACTATATAACAAAAACATCACGGTACTAACCCAGAAGTAGAAGTGTTGATCAATAGAATAGACTGGGAGATCCAGGAATAAAATTGCACTGCTATCATCACCTTTTTTTAAAAAAAAACATAGATGCTAAAAGCATGCATTGGCCAAAAGACAACCTTTAAACAAAGCTGCAGGAAAGACTAGATATCCACAGGCAGAAGAATGAAACTGGACTCCTATCTCTCACTCTATATACAAATCAATTCAAAATGAATCAAAGACCTTAATGTAAGAATTGAAACTATCTAGAGAAAAACACATAGGGAAAGTCATTTCAACTTGTAGGAATGGGTTATGGACTTTCAGGATACTTCTTTAATAACTCAGGAAATAATATCAAAGAACTGACAAGTGATGCACAAACTCCTAAGCTTCTTCACAGCAAAGGAAATAACTAAGAGAAGCTACTGTTCACAGAATTTGAGAAAATCTGACAGAGGACTGACACAAAGAGAACCTACTATTGCCTGTTCCTTACACCAGTGTAATTTCTAATTGCATCCTAAGTAGTTTTCCTTATACCCACTGATGAATGTAACTCTCATCCCTTATCAAATAAGCTCCCCCCGCAACAGATGAAGACCATCACAGAAAACATGACTGGTCAAAACTTAGGGAACAGTTGGCAATAGGGTGCCTAGCTCTAGTTGTTACATCTTCAGTATAGTCCCTACACAAAAGGCCCAGAGAATATTGTGGAAGAGGCACTGGAAAGATGGTGAGAGCCAGAGAACCAGAATATCTTAGGTAAGACAGTGTCTTCCATAAGTAACAGGGAAGCTGCCCCCAAGAAATCTTAGTAATAGAAGCATTTTCTCAGGAGTGAGAAGGATTCTCAATGTCATTTTTATATATTTCAAATTTTTCTTTTGAGCCTTTTCTATATGAGTAATATTTTTACATCATTCCCCCCTATCATTCCTCCAAGCCCTGCCATGTCCCCCTCATCCCTATTCTCAAATTCATAGCCTATTATTCTTTAATTATTATTGTTTTACACACACACACACACACACACACACACACACACACATAACTTGAAGAGTATAGTTAGTGTGGTTCATAGGTACTTAGGGATGTTCTCTTGGGATTTGATAACCTATCAGGGCTCATGCCTGGAGAAGGCTTGTTCTACCTCTCTCAGGAGGCATTAATTGCCTATAGTTATTTATCTAGTGATGGAGCCTTGTAATATGTGTGCGTGTGTGTGTGTGAGTGTGTGTGTGTGTATTTCTATATGTATATATATGAGATGAAGGACAATTGTATATGAGAAGTAAGTAGGACTAACATAAGTGGAAGAAAGAGGGGATAGAATACATTATATAGTCGAATAAAAATGTCCTTAGAAACCCATCATTATATATAATGGCTATAGAGTAATAACATTTTTAGAATATCTATTTGAAGGAAAAATTATATTTTAATACTGACTATTGTTACTAAACTTTGAACTCTTTGTATGCTATAGCAAGCATAGTTTATTGCTTATGAGACTCAAATTTAAATGTTTATGCATATTAGACATACATGTTATTTATATATATGGATATCTGTTAAAACAAAGAATAATTAAAAACTTGCATTGATTAATAAAACCAAGACTATGAAGATGAAGATCTCATAGGAAAGTAGTGGTAATGGGATAACAAAAATCACTGCAGATACCATCAAGAAAAACAGTGAAAACCATTGTACCATTCTAAACCTTCATCTGTTATAAAGCAACCCCTAGTCTGGATGCTTAAATTCTTCAGCAGTAGATACCAGGGTTTTGGTTTGTTTGTTTGTTTGCTTGCTTGCTTGCTTGCTTTTTGTCTAGGAAAACCATGACTACAAAATGGAATTCTCAACCTAGCTTTAATGATGGAAATGGCACTGCTTGACATTTAAATTTACTTTGTTTAGCAAATAGCTATGAATGTGAAGAAAAGATTTGTAGGGGAGGGCCATCAGGAAAGGGGTGGGAGACAGACAGGGTTAGGAGGAGACAGAAGAGAGTAAGAGGCTAGAGTGGTCATATCTGCATTGCTTATGTTTGTAAAATTGCTAAGTAACACATTTAATTAATAATAAAATAAGTAACAAATAAAGCATTTAAACCTCTCTTCAAAATGTTTGTATAGATACTGAATCTTATTTCCACAATTATTAGAACCATTAGATATTTTGGCCCTAGATCGTATCTATATGTTGGGTGAGTGTTGACTGAATTAAATTTTCTCCTTTTGTGTATTAAGCCAGAATACCCAACCATCAAGCGCAGACACAGGGAAAGGATGATAACAGGTGCTTTGCTTTAATTTTTACTGGTTTATGTTACCTTTAAGGTGAATAAAGTAAGCCATACATAGCATCAAGGTAGCAGACCTTTAAATTTTTGTACACATATAAAAAAGCTATTTTATTTTCCAATTTTGAGTGTTACAGACTTCTTGTATCATCATGCACTGAAGAAGGACCCGTGAAACATTATCTAAACAATTAAATAGTAGATGCCTTGCAGAAAAGGGACAAGATCAAGGAATCATAGTGTACATGTCCACAAAAGTAAGACAAGGGCTAGAGTTATTTTATTGAAGAATTCAGAATATGTAATTAGTGCAGAGAACACTTTACAATACAAATCTGTTAGTAAGAAGAATGGAGTAATTTTGTCATACTATAAAATTTCTCTTAACTGGGTTTCATTGTTAATGATTCCACTCATGACAATGAGTGTTTGTCTGTAGAGCCATGCTGAGCTTGAGGGCTATAAAACAGAGGGTGCCATCTGTCCTTTCTCAGAAGGACCATTATTGATGCTTAGCTATTGGGTTTCATAATAATTCTTTGGAACATTATCACAAGTGTAGATTCTTGGGCTCCAGAAGGAAGCCTTCTATTCTATTTACCTGAGATCCTAATAGACTGTAGTGTGAGAGGGCCGCCCTGTGAATGACATATCCTCACACTATAATCCAGGAAGTCTGCAATGGCTTCGAAGTGTCCGTGTAAGTAGCTACAGTTTTGGAAGCCTTGACTTTGAAGCTCTGTGTGTCTGGAATTTTCATTATGATTTTGGGCAGAAGCCTTGCTGGGAATGACACCACTAGTGATTCCATGCCCAGCTGCTGCCACTCTGCCATTTGTCTGTACTTACTGTTTTCTTTCTACTTAGGACTAACTCTTTCTCTTTCTCATGTTTTCATGGTGGCAGTTGTGGAAATCTAGCCTGTGGTTGTGTGACATACACATATCAGCTTGAGTGCTAGTATTCTACCCATTTATGATTCTAGATTCCATGATCAGCCTTTCTGCTTCTCTTCATAGTGTTGCAACGTCTTGTTGTTAACAAACCCAATTAAAATGCTATCCCTGCCAGGTGTGGTGGCGCACGCCTTTAGTCCCCGCACTTGAAAGGCAGAGGCAGACAGATCGCTGTTGAGTTCAAGGCCAGCTGGTATACAAAAGTGAGTCCAGTATAGCCAGGACTGTTATACAGAGAAACCCTGTCTCAAAAGCATCCTAAAAATATGCTATCCCTGGGTAATGAATAGCAAAATACTCAGTGAACAGGAAGCTGGTAAATTCTATGAAAAAATTTCTTAGGATACAATCCACTTTGGAAGAGTTTATTTACGGATGCACGGAAAACAAGGAAAGACACTGATGCCATTCACTACCACAGAGATGTAACAAAATGGCAGTGGAGCAGAGCACCATGGGATGATTGGAATGACTTCCTGGAATAAGAAGCATTTCAACTAACCCTTTAGAGCAGTTGTTCACTTAAACCATTGAAAGACACAGGTATTTATATTTTGGTTCACAACAGTAGCAAAATTACAGTTTTGAAGTAGCAATAAAAATAATTTTATGAACCTATAAATAGAACATTATGATAGACAGATTTGGGCCCAAGGGTCCCGCTCAAACTAAGGCACCAGTCAAGGACAATACAGGCGGTAACCTTTAAACCCCTACCCAGATCTAGCCAACGGTCAGAACATTCTCCACAGTTGAGTGGAGAGTGGGATATGACTTTCTCACGTATTCTGGTGCCTCACATTTGACCATGTCCCCTGGAGGGGGAGAGCTGGTGGCACTCAGAGGAAGGACAGCAGGTTACCAAGAAGAGACTTGATACCCTATGAGCATATACAGGGGGAGGAAATCCCCCTCAGGCACAGTCATAGGGGAGGGGAATAAGGGGAAAATGGGAGGGAGGGAAGAATGGGAGGACACAAGGGATGGGATAACCATTGAGATGTAACAAGAATAAATTAATAATAAAAAAAATAATTTTATGGTTAGAGTCACCACAACATAAGGAACTTTATTAAAGGGTGAGAGCATTAGGAAGGCTGAGAACCACTGCTTTAAAGGTTAAACATTTGTTCCTCACCCCCATTATTGAAAATAGGTTCTTTTCTCATTTCGTATATCCTGATTATATTTCCTTTCCCTCCACTTCTCCCTTCACTTTACTTTTTCTTCACATCCCCTTCCCTTTGGATCCACTCCTTTTATGTTTCTTTTTAGAAAAGAACAGGGTTCCAAGAGACAACAACAAAACCAGACAAAATAAAATATAATAAGGTGAAGCAAAAACTATCATACAAAAATTGGATTGTCAACCAAACAGGAGAAAAATGGTCCCAATAACAGGCACAAGAGTCAGGGTCCCACTTAGTCTCATAGTCAGGATTCTCATACAAACGCCAAGCAAATAGCTATAAAACACAAGCAGAGAACCTAGTGTGGACCCACTGGGGCCCCAATGCTTGTTGCTTCAGTCTCTGTGACCTCATATAGGCCTTGCTTAGTTGATGTAAAGGTCCTTGATCTCCTGATGTCCTCCATCCCCTCTGGCTCTTACAATCTTTCCTCTTCTTCAGGATTCTTTGAGCTCTGAGGGGAAGAATATGATGGAGAAATCCAATTTAGTTTCTTTCTCTCTCTCTCTCTCTCTCTCTCTCTCTCTCTCTCTCTCTCTCTCTCTCTCTCTCTCTCTCTCCACCCCCCCCTCTCCCCCCTCCCTGCTTAATGTCTGCCTATAGATCGCTACATCTTTTCCCATAAGCTAATAAAAAAGAAAAATTGTTCCTAAGAAGTCACAAAGTTAATATCTATATGGTTCAAATACTATAGCAATTAGCACTATAAAACATGAATGGTCTAAGAGTGACCTACCTCATCTCTGTTTGGCCAGCTGGTAATGAACAAATTCCAGAAAGATAATTTGACTGTAAACAAAATCACTCTATAAAACTTTAATAATCTACTACTTGAATATAGCCATAATCCAAATCACCAATACTTTTTAATTTTCCACATTTTCTACCTTATTTCAACTTATGTTAGCATAATTTATGAGAAAATAAATATATTTTGAATTATGATTTTTTCTTGAACACATTTAATGAGTTCTGATTTATTGTGAAATAGTACTCAAACAAATTATAAATGTTGCATTCTTTCTGTTTTGCTTTGTTTTCTTTTAATGTATTATAATTTATTTAGATTACAACCTGATTGTTATCCTCTATCTTGTATCTTTTCATTCCCACCCTCTCTCCCTCTTCCACCCTATTTCTCTTCCCTAGACCTCTGACAGAAGGGGACCTCCTCCCTGACCATATGACCAAAGTCTATCAGATCTTCCCCAGATAGCCTGCATCCCCTTCCTCTGTGTGCCCACAGGGCCTCCCCACCAAGGGGAAATGATCAAATGAGACACACCAGAGTTCATGTCAGAGGCAGTCCTCCACTTGCCCCACAACCATGGAGAATGAGCTGTCGATTGGCTAGATCTGAACAAGCATCTAGGTTCACTGCATGTATTGTCCTTTGTTGGTGCAACAGTTTGTGCAGGCCCCCCTGGGTCCAGATCTGTCAGCCTTAATGGTCTCCATGTGGGGCTCCTGAATGCTCTGGATCTTTCCATTCCCCTGCCAATTCTTTCATACACTATCAGTGCTCTGCCCAGAATCCAGCTGCAAGTCCCAGCACCTGTTCCAATACTGTGCTTGGTGCAGCCTCTAGAGGACATCTATATTGGGCTAATATCCACTTATAAATGAATATATACCATGTGTGTCTTTCTGGGTCTGGATTAACTCACACAGGATGATCATTTCTAGTTCTATCCATTTGTCTGCAAATTTCAAGATTACCTTGTTTTTAATGGTTGAGTAGTATTCCATTGTGTACATGTACCATTCTTCAACTGAGAGACATCTAGGTTGTTCCCAGAATCTGTCTATTACTAATAAAACTGCTATGCACATAGATGAACAAATATCCTTGTTGTATGGTGGAGCATCTTTCAGGTATATGGCAAGGAGTGGTATGGCTAGGTCTTTCAAAAAAAAAAGTGCCAGATTGATTTCCAAAGTAGTTCTACAAGTTTGCACTCCTACTAATAATGGAGGAGTGCTCTCCTTTCTCCGTATCATTGCCAGCAAGTGTGTCACTTGAATTTTTGATCTTAGCCATTATAAGACGAAATCTCAGCGTCATTTTAATTTGTAGTTCCCTGATAACTAAAGACACTGAGTGGTTTTTAGGTGTTTCTTGGTCACTTGATGATTCTCTGTTGAGAATTCTTTGTTTAGCTTTGCACCCCTTTTTTAAATTGCATTATTTGGTTTGGTGGTGTTTAATTTCTTGAATTCTTTTTATACTTTGGACACTTGCCCTTTATCAAATATAGGCTTGGTGAAGATCTTTTCCCAGTCTATAGGCTTCCATTTTGTTCTCTTGACAGTGTCCTTTGCCTTACAGAAGCTTTTTAGTTTCATGAGGTCCGATTTATTAATTGTTGGTCTTAGAGCCTGGGATATTGGTTTTGTATTTAGGAAGTTGTCTTCTGTGCCAATGAGCTCAAGGATATTCCCCACTTTTTCTTCTAACAGATTTAGTGTGTCTGGTTTTATGTTGAGGTCTTTAATACACTTAGACTTGAGTTTTGTGCAGGGTGATAAATATAGATCTATTTGCATTTTTCTACATGTAGACATCATGTTATACCAGCACCATTTGTTGAAGATGCTATCTTTTTTCTATTGTGTGGATTGGGCATCTTGGTCAAAAATCAAGTGTCCATAAGGGTGTGGGTTTCAACCAGCCTATTTTTATGCCAGTACTATGCCATTTTTTTGAGTTTTTTTCCTTTTTTATTAATAATTTATTCAAATTACTTCTCAGTTGTTAGCCCATCCCTTGTATTCTCCTATTACTCCCTCCCTCCCGCTTCCCCCCCATTCCTCTCCCCCTATGTCTGTGACTGAGGGAGACCTCCTCCCCCTGTATATGCTCATAGGGTATCAAGTCTCTTCTTGATGACCTATTATCCTTCCTCTGAGTGCGACCTTTGGAAGAGCAGCCAGCGCTCTTTTTTCCCCCCTGAGACAGGCTTTCTCTGTGTAGCCATGGCTGTCCTGGACTCACTTTGTAGACCAGGCTGGCCTCGAACTCACAGAGATACACCCTCCTCTGCCTTCCGAGTGCTGGGATTAAAGATTACTGTTGCTCTAGAGTAGAGCTTGAGATCATGAATGGGGATTTCTCTGGAAGATATTTTATTTTACCGGATTGTTTTCGCTGTTCTGGCTTTTCTGTTTTGTCATATGGAGTTGACAGTTGATCTTTCAAGGTCTGTAAAGAATTGTGTAGGGGTTTGATGATGGTTGCATGTTTTGTCCTTGGTTGGTGCCTTTGATCAAGCAGAACCCCTGGGCTCAATGGCACTCGGAGGAAGGATAGCAGACTACCAAGAAGAGACTTGATACCCTAGCACCATATTCAGGGGGAGGAGGTCCCCCTTGGTCACAGTCATAGGGAAGGAGGATTGGAGTGAAAGTGGGAGGGAGGGAGGAATGGGAGGATGTATGGGATGGGATAGAAAATGAGATGTAATATGAATTATTTTATCTTTCAATAAAAATGTGTTAAAAAAAATAAAAACATGAAAACCTAAAAAAAAAAAAAAAAAAAAAAAAAAGAATTGTGTAGGTATTTTGATAGGGAATTCACTGAATCTGTAGATTCCCTGTGATAAGATGGACATTTTTACTATGTTGATCTTCCTGATCCATGAGCATAGAAGATCTTTCCATCTTCTGATATTTTCTTCAATTTCTTTCTTCAGAGTCTTGAAGTTTTTTTCATACAAGTCTTTTAGTTGCTTGGTTAGAGTTACACCAAGATACTTTACATTATTTGTGGCTATTGTGAAGGGTGTAGTTTCCCTAATTTCTTTCTCAGCCCATTTATCATTTGTATCAGGAAGGCTACTGAATTTTTTCAGTTGATTCTGTCCAGTGACTTTGCTGAATGTGTTTATCAGCTGTAGGACTTCTCTGGTGGAATTAAATGTTGTATTCTTTGTACACACATTCAATTAGTTTATTTTCTTTATGATCTATTGTGTATCATTCAATTTTGTAAGCAATAATTTCAAGGATGCTCATGTTATTTAGCAAACAGAGTAGTAATTTTAGTTTTGTACTTTATTATACTATGCTTCTTTTGTTATAACTAGTAATGATAAATTCAGTATTTATTTATTTTTTAAAAAGGGCTTTTCAGGGAATGGTGATGCACACCTATACTCCCAGAACGCTGGAGGCTGAGGCACCAGTACTGTTTTAGGTTACTTTGGCTGCAAAATAGGATAAAAAATGATAAAATATATAAAGTAAGACAAGTGTGGTGACATATGCCTTTAATCCCAGTACTCAGGAGGAAGAAGCAGACAGATCTCTAAGATTAAGGCCAGCCTAACCTACAAAGTGAGTTTCAGGATAGCCAGAGCTACACAGAGAAACCCTGTATTGAATATAAATAAACAAGCTATATATATACATATACATAGATATGTAAGTGTGTGTGCACACATATATAAAAATATATGTGTGTATGTATTATATATGTATATAGTTACATATGTATGTGTATGTATACTTATATAAATGAGAGAAAAATATTAGGGCTAGATATAGCTCAGTAGTAAAGCACTTGCCTTGCACTGAAATGTTCTGGATTCCATCTCCTAAACTGACAGAAAGAGAGAAAGGAAGGAAGGAAGGAAGGAAGGAAGGAAGGAAGGAAGAAAGGAAGAAAGAAAGAAGAAACAAAGAGAAAAGAAAGGAAAAATGAGGATTTTAAATATGTGAAGATGCTGATGAAGAGGAATTTCAGGAAGAATTAAAACAAAACAAAAGAAAACAAACATAAAAATGGCAAGTATTGGAATTAGCTGCAATTTACATTGGTGGCATACAGGGCACATGAAGGAAAGCAACAGCAGTAAGCATGGGATTCATGCTGAGTTTCATAGTCCATACACATCCTTGTGGAAGTGAATGTTTCTGGAAGTATCTTGAGGGACTGTGAGGAGAGTCATGCATCTAGTTTAGTTGTTTAGAATTCGTTTGGAAACAGATTATAGTGAGACCTGTAGTGAGAGTGTGGAGTAGCTGATAGCAATGAAGAGGATGGTGGAGGGCCAGGTCCCACCAAGAACGGCACTTAAACAATAGAGGGAGAAAGATGTCAAGTAGAGGAAGAATGGACTTCTCCAGAGCAGGTGATCACTCCAAAGAATAGACAAACATATGGTAACGGTACGTCAGCTTGTGAGCCTGTGTTCTCACGAATAGCCTGGCACCATTAACAGACTAAAGAACCTGATATCTGGTGCAACATTATCCTTGGGTGCCTGTGATGGTGTGTTATAAGAGAGTGATGTTTTAGTCAGTAGGCTGGGAGAAGGAAGTCCACCTTTATCAATGTGGATGCATCACCCAACCTCATGGAAGCCTGGATAAATCAAAACACAAAGGAAAAGTCAATTTTTGTTCTCTTTCTTTTTTTGTCTTGGGGTAACCATCAATCCCTACCCCCAGATATTGGCTTTCTTTTTACTCAGCTTTCATATTCAAGCTGGGCTGTTCTTTTCTCTGGCTCTATAGCATGCAACTATTGGACTTCACAGCCTCTCTAATCATGGGGCCAGTTCAATAAGTCTTACCTAATGCTCTAAATAAGTCCTGTTGATTATAGTTCTCTAGAGGACACCATGTAACATAATTCTCAACAGTGAATATCATTCCTTGATGAACTGACATCAGTAATCAACACTTATATTTCAGAACGTAAAACTGAGTGATGAGAACTCCTATTTCCTGATTCAAATTTAGCCTTTCAATTTCACTGTCCTCTTCATCAAGTGATTTACACTAGAACTCAAGAGTATCCGAATCCCCTCTCTTCTCAGTACAACTCATGACTCGTTTTTTCTATATTTTACACTCTCATGCTGATTCAATTTCTAGTAATCTGTGAACTTCTGTTTGTGAGCCAGGGATATCAGGTGTATTATCTTTTGCGATTAGATTTTGGTGTAAAAGTTAGAGACTAATCAGTCCTTTCACTTTTGTTCAGCACAAATTAGATTCAAGACAGTCAGACTTAGGCATGAGGATCAAAACATTTCTGAATATTGCCCTGCTAAGAGCAGCTCGCTTATTCTCTTCCTAAACCAAAACTCATACCTATTGGAATTCCACTGAGTTTTCCTTCTGACCTTTTACCTCGATCCTACTTATTTGTCAAAGTTTGACACATGTAGATTTCAAGGACTAGTTGTTTCTTCATACTCTTAGAAATCTCAGTCATCCTTAATAATTTCTCATGAATGATTTTCCATTCCCTATATGTTTCCCAGTTCCATGATCACATCTGGTATACCTGAATGTAAAATGATCATCTTTTCTACAAGCAGATTTGCTTCTAAACTTTATATATTGGTTAGTATCTCTGGCTAGCAAAGTCACATAAACATCCAAGGTCTAACACATGCTCTCAGATAATCATGTAATATTAAACCAGCATTAATGGCTTAACAATAAACTCTTATTCCTATTAGTTACTTAAGGTCTATGGTCAAGGTGCTGGGGATCTAGTGTGTGGTGATGGGCTACCTCTTGAATTGTGGATTAGCACCTTATCAAGGAGTCCTCATTAGGTATACAGAAAGAGGAAAGATGGAAACTCTAGTGCTTTTTCCTTTAATAGTCTTAATATCATCATTTCATTTGATTGTGGGGGCTTTGTTTTTTTGTTTTTGTTTTTGTCTTTGTGTTTTACTAAATTACCTTCTAAAGGTGCCATTTTCAAATGCCATCATCATTTTGGATTCAGTCTGTGACACCTACCAATCGTTCCTCACCAAGCCTTTCCAGTTTAGTCTTTTGTTTATGCCTGACCATGCCTTTGTTTCCTTTTCAGAATCTTACCAAGCTTAGAGAATCTCCCAAATAGCCTTATTATCATACTTCTTTTTGTACATTTTCAGTCTGTCCCACATGACCATAGCAGGGTTACAGACAAGGCCTGTATAACAGTCACTCTAAGGTGCTCTTGCCATGATTCATCTAGAAGTGAAGCTTGTTTATTATTAGCTCCATAGAAACTGAAAAAAATCCAACTTAGATGCATGGAATCCTTCAAGCAACTGAGCAGTATTTCTGTGCTATAGTATAGAAAGAATTATAGGAAAACAATTTGGACTCTGTTTTGGCTAGTTTTATGTCAACTTGACACAAGCTAGAGTCACTAAAAGGAGAAAACTTCATTTGATAAAATGTTTGCCTAAAATCCAGCTGTAGGACATTTTTTTAATTAGTTATTGATGAGGGAGGGTACAGATCATTGTGGATGGTGCCATACCTGGGCTGGTGGCTTTAATTATTGATTTTATTTCCTTGGATGTGGAATGAGATGAGAGCCATTCCTGTTGCAGGATAGTTGACCAGACTTTGAACCCTGAGATTATGTTATATACTGGAAAGATCTGTTTCTAACTGTGGTGTGGCTCAGCCCTAGCACTCATCTTTAGTTCAAGAACTTGATGCTTTAATGTTGTGAATAGGATTAAATAAAGTCAACCATAGTCCAAGAGATGGAGCAAGCAACCAGTTGGCAGGAATACAACATAGGATTAGTAAGGGAAAATCAGAGAGCATGAGTGGAAGTCAGAAAGATGGATAGAGAGATGCACAGGAAGTAGAAAGTAGGGACATTCAGCTTGAGGGGTTTTTGATATGACATGGGAGAAGGATGCATTCCTTCTGGGATACCAACTAAGGAGGAAGGTCAGCTGGGTTCTTTCTCTGCCTCTTTGAGCTCCTAGGCTTTCATCCCAACATCTGGCTCCTGAGTCTTTATTGTGTGGCACTGAGTCATGCCATGAGTTGAATCATGATATGTGTTCATGCAAAATATCTTGAAGCTGGAATTCCTTACTTCTATGAATATGACCATATTTGTTGTCATAGGATTTTATTGTTATGAGGAGACACCATGACCAAGGCAACTCTTTTTTTTCCAAGGCAACTCTTATAAAGCAAAGTATTTAATTAGGGCTTTCCTTACAGTTTAAGAGGTTTAGTCCATGGTCATCATAGCAGGAAGCACTCAGGAAGATGTGGTGCTGGAGAAGGACCCGAGAGTCTTGCATTTAGATCTGAAAGCAGCAGGCGGAGAGAGCCTCTGGGCCTCTCTTGGGCTTTAGTAACTTCGAAGCCCACTCCTGATAGCACACTTCTTCCAATGAGGCCACACCTTCTAATCACTTTCAAGTAGTGCCACTCACTGAAAACCAAGCATTCAAATCTATTAGTCTATGAAGGCCATTCTTATTCAAACCATCACATTTGTGGATATAGACTCTGTAGATTTAATACATTTAGGATGAGGACCATGGAGTAGGTTCTAACCCTACGGCAAAGAAGCCAGTAGCTTAGAGAAGATGGCCAAGTTAGTATGGAGATAGATACTAAACCAGTGCAGCCATGATTCAGGTATTGATGGCAAACACCACTGGAAGAGAAGACATATTCTTCCCTCTGGTTTCAGAAGAAAGATGGCCCTGCCAGCTCTTAGTTTTTTAAGTGTTTCTTCCAGAATTATGAGAGAGGGTGTTCTTTGCTACAACGGTCTGGAAATGAATGCAAGGCATTTTCAGTTCTGGTCTGCTCTCAATCTCTCTGTAGCCCTGTTTCTGATATCTGGCTGGCCATCCCCAGTATAGGATCTTGATTCTGATAAGGTCCTGTGTTGACCCATTATTAGAAAAACTGGTGGACTTAAAGACAGGGGTGAAATACGGAAATTTATCATATAATAAAAAAGCAGAACCTGCATATAAGCTATTTTTTAAATGTTGATTATTTCCTCTTTCTGTTTAGTGCTAAGGTTAGACTTGACTTACTACTTTTGAGTCAAAAGGTCTTTTTCCTCTGTAAACATGTAAATGTTTTTCTTCCTGTTTGCTTTATGCACTTGAAAGCTGCATTATAAATTACTATGAAGTCACTTGCCTCCAATTTCAGCAATTGACAAGGAAACTGTTGAAGATGGAGTTTCCCCAAATTCATTTAGAATAAGGTCTTCCATTAAGTGACACACAGTTGACATCTCTGTACTTCTTATGAGTATCCATGTCACCAGCACTGATGTTTAGTTTTTGGCTTAACCTTCGTATTCATCATCTTACTTCTCAGCACAGTCACTGAGCTTGTGGGATATACCTGAAACATGGGAATTGTCTTTCATGAAGGCAAGGGAAGGGAAGGGGGCATGGCTACTAAAATTCCACAGAATGTAGGAAACCATGCTGTCTCATACTCCATGAGGCTTATATAGCACCCACCTTACATGTGTTGTCTGAAGGACGTTTCGTACAGCACTCAGTCTGCAGTGGAATGTTGTGGTTATCACATGGCTACCTGTGCAAACCGATGAGCCTACTGATCTGCTTGGAAGTGGTATCTAGTTTCTTAGAAGGTTGCGTAAGCTGGGCATGGTGACACATGTCTGTAATCTCAGCTTATGGAAATGGAGGCAGAAAGATTGTCAAGAGTTTGAGGTCAGCCTGACCTATAGAGTGAAGCAAACTTGAGCTATATAGCAAGGTTTCTCTCTCTCTCTCTCTCTCTCTCTCTCTCTCTCTCTCTCTCTCTCTCTCTCTCTCTCAATAACATGATTTCCCCATTTCCTTTTCTCTGTCCTGTGTTCAACATCCCCACTCTCCCACATTCTCTCTCTCTCTCTCTCTCTCTCTCTCTCTCTCTCTCTCTCAATAACATGATTTCCCCATTTCCTTTCCTCTGTCCTGTGTTCAACATCCCCACTCTCCCACATTAATGGTCTCCTCTTCTCTAACTACATACATATAAATAGTTCATACATAAATACAGCATCCTTTGTGCATTCAGTGTTGCCTGCACATGTGTTTTTAGGAGTAACCCAGGCATATCAAGGGGCTCATTTCTGGGGAAGACTAATTCTTCTCTAAGCAGTTGTTAATTGCTTAGCTCATACACCCTGAAGCAAACAGACAAACGAATAAAAGGTGTTACAATTAACTTTTCTACTAAGAATGATAGTAATACTAATGATAGTAGCATATGGCATTTGAAAAAACTACTGTAGTAGATATGAATTTGTTTAATATTAAAGGAGAGATTAGTACCTTTATTACACAGATTAAAGGAGGCTTTACTTTTTTTCTGAATCATAGAACTTCATTCCTCTACAAGTTCACCTGGTGACCACTGGATTAGTGGCTTACAGCAGAGCACACAGTAGTTCACGATTCTCCAGTTTGGATTCTGTTGTATGATCAGTGCATCACCTGATTGCATTCATGGCATCTCAGTCTGTTTTATGCATCTAAACCCAAATGCCCCATGATGAGCAATTTGTAAAGAAGGCAGGTCTTATTTTGTTTTACAGTTCTGGAAGCTAGAAAATAAATAAATGCAATCAATGTATGTTGTTTTGACAAATAAAAACATACTTGTTATGATTTCTTAAATGCTACAACTACTGCATATTATTTTTGTCATATCAGGTATAAATAATGTAGAGATGATCAAAATATACTTAAGGAAATACAAGCAAAGTGTCATTTGATAGGGTCATTGTCCATCTGCCGATTTCATGTCCACAAAGGGACTGAGAATTTGAGTGGGAGCCTGGAAGGCATTCCATGGGGATGCAGAGGAATGAGTGTTTATACTACAATTAATAGAAAGAAACAAATAATATCAGTTGTTTGTTCTATGAGATCACAATAAATGGTACAAATTGTGATCATCAGAAAACTGCCAAGGCTCGCTATTCTAAAATTGGGTAAAAGTGACTGTCAAATAGATATTTCACATTCTTTGCCAAGTCTGACTCTGTGTCTATAGGTCTGTTTAGTCATTAAGAAGGTGATCTGTGTCTTGCTGTTGTTTCCTTTGTGTTAACATCAGGTCAGACACAGCAGAGATGCAGCGTAAACACTTAGCGTTGTTAAATCTACCTGCTGTCACAGATGTGGTCTGGTCTCCTTTCTTGCCTGTCTTTCATTCAGCTTTCTCTGACCCAAAGGGAATTGCTGCTCTTGCTTTGGCTATTTCTTCATAGGGTACAACTAAGCAGTAGAACAGAACAGAACAGACCAACATTAATTACCTGGGCCGAACTGCTTTACTCATTCTCATTGTTTGGTCCACTGCTCTCAGCTTTTCACATATTCTTTCACTCTTCTGTGGTTATTTCCAAAATATGAGACTATGTACCTGTGTATGCATGGCATCCACATAAATGCACACACATGAATTCATGTGCAAACATACACCACACGCTCATGCATAGGTAGATGCTATAGTAAATAGACACAGATTGGCAAATGACCTCATAGCAAAACTCCACTTTTACTTTTCACGTCTGTCTGACATAAAGAAGCACCAGAATAAGGCAGCTTTGGTAATTGTAGACTATTAGCCATGTGTTATAGGGGGCCCATGATGCCACCTACATGAGTCCTTTGAATTGTATTAATTGCAGAGTCATCACCAGGCTTCAGCACAGCACTTGAAAACTTTGCTGTCAAAGATATAAATTCACATGGAGCCTCATCAGACACTCTCCGAGAACCATCTAATTATACCACAGGGCACAGCAGCCTGTCAGAATCTGATCAATGGAAAGATCTCTAGGGTAAGTCACTTCTGCTCAAAGAATGTGCATATTGTCTCCCTGCCTGCAAGTGTGATTGTGACTAGAGAGATCAACAAATCAATGATGAAAGCAATCACCGCTTCAGGCCTTTCATAATGTACTCAGGGAATTTTCTACTTGCTACATTTACAAGAAGAATGGAAAGATAAGCTAACAGAAAAAAAATGAGTAAATGAAGGTTTAAGGATACATTTGGCAGATTGGTTTTCTTTTTGAAAGCTTCATTTTAAATCTGTGCAAATATAAATCACTTACATTCAAACTGATTTTCATAATCAAAACTCATCCAAAAACACCAATGCCGAGGATTGAACTCTACCCTCTGTCTTTTAGTTTTCATCCCTTCGGCCTCATCCCATATAGTTATTTCATAATCTATAAAGTTATTTTGAGATTAGAATTCTTGTGGAAGGACAAATGAGGACAACGTAACTATATAAAATGAACATTCAAGTCATTCGGGCTCAAAAATTCTCTGTAAAGCAAAACGTATGAGGTAATTGTGAGTTGGTTTGGCTTTGGCAGTGTAGGAGGGATGGAGGGACTTGGTAAGAAAAGAATATAGATAAAAAAGCACCAGATGACTTTACAGAGATCTTGGTTTTAAATACAAGGTCAGAGTTTTTTGGAAGCAATTTTAAATTTTTTAATAGGTTATAAACTCTTAAAATGAGAAGAGTGCTGTTATCTATCTGTTCATGATAACTTTTTCACAATCCATTGGGATGAAGTTATAGTTCATTTGGCATCCGAGATCTCCAGTAACCTTGATACAATGATCAAGTTACAGGCAGCAGTGTGTTAGGCATTCTCTCTGCCACTGATCTACATGCCCAGACCAACTGAACTGTCTGTAAATATGGCTCGAGAAAGGCATCTGTGAAAGAGAGACAAAATGGAAACACCAACACTGTCCGTCTTGTGGAGGCAGAGAGCAACTGTTCTTCACGGAGCTCATGAACGGTATCTTGGGCCTTGCACGTGAGTGGGAGGGAGGCAGGTGGAGACTTCACACAGGAGAGGCAAGGCCAGTGCTAGAGTGGGAGAGCAGTTCTCAGAGTCTGAGCGTGAGATTTTAAGAATGGGTGATAAAATGTCAGAAAGGGAAGATTCTGAAAAAATGTAAAATTCCTCATTTTTTCTTACCATACTTCACCTTACTATGACAGACACTTGACGAGAGTGACTTATGGGAAAAAGGAATTTATCCTGCCTTATCCTTCAGAAGTTACAGACTATCATTGTGAAGAAGGCATGGCCACAAGAGTGATTCAACCTGTGGTGCCAACCAGGAAACAGAGAAACAAAGTGCCTGTCTCTGTTCCGCCTTTTTTGTTTATGAGTTCAGGCTCCAGGCCTGTTGGATGGAATGGTACCATCCACATTCAGAGTGAGTCTTACTTTCTCAGCTATATCTCCCAAATCCATGCCTCATTGATATCCCAGACATTCATTAATCTAGCTAAGTCAACAATTGAAATGAACAGTTGCACAGGATATATGAAGTCCCCTCCGATCAGATGTGTAGAAACCATCAAAGATGCGATCATACACACAAAAGAGGTATCCAGTAATTTAAAATGGGTGAAGTGTTGCACTGTTCATATCCCTTCCACATTTACTGATGAGACATCTCATTGCTCCTTTCCACTTAGAGAATATTCTTGACAGTTTTTAAAAACCTACTTCGCAACAATATAATTACATAATCGGGTGGCAAAATGTAGATTCATTTTGGTAATTGGATGTTCATCTGAAGCATTTACAGCTGTCATCTGAAGACAGCTCATTTAAGCCCTCTCTAAGAGCAGTGTCAGTTAGTGCAGTTCATAAAATCACTGCACACAGCCCATTGAACCCACCCTAGTACAGAAGAGGCATATCTGCAGATGATACAGTAGAGGTGCCCCTGTTGTCTGATGACTCTCTGCATTCTGGCTCTCAGCATCTGTGTAATAAACTTGTCAAGCCTCTCTCCTTCATTCTAGCTGGTATTTTATACCCCCACAATGAGGAAACAAAATCAATGAGGCGAAGCAGCTTGGTGCAGGGGGCCAATAGCAGCAGGCATTACCAAGCATACCATCAATAATGTGGCAATTTGTTTTCAAATGGCTTTTGTACCGATCATGCAGAACCCTTTAAATGTATACAGCTTTCTGCAGTTTTCTGAATTCAAGTGGAGGGTGGCAGGTGGGGAGCAGCTGGACGCTAGTATGTTTTGTTTCAAAAGTATTTTATGTGGGGGTTTGCGTCTGTTTGTGGTGGTTGTGGTGTGCCCTTTACAAAGAGTGTGGACACAGAGCTTGTTGAATCGTGAAGGTACAAAGATAGGGCACATCAGGGGTTCATGCCCAGGAGCCCACAATTCCACATCTAAAATACGTGACCTTATCTGTTATAGTGGATCCATAAGTCACAGATGCCCCCCCCCACAGAGTATGTATTCATATAAATAGAAAATTCATGTGAAAACATGTAATTGGACTACACTCCTTCTAGAAGCCATGGGGTGTCAAGTAAGATGCCCAGGACCAGTGTGGAACAAATACATCCTTGAGCTGTTGATCAGAGATACCCTGTAGCACACTGCCTCACCAAACAATGCAGACTACTGCAATTGTTCCTGGTCACCCATCAGAACCTGATACAAATAATCTGCATACTAGCCCAAGGGGCATGTCCCACGAAAGCCTTCACTTACCAGGAAACTGGGACAGAGGGGAAGGCATCCTTTTGGGACTCTAAATGAGAGACGCATGGGAGAATAGCAAAATAAAAGGATACAGATGGTCCTAGAAACCTAGAAGTAGAACAATATGATAGGCAGATTTGGGCCCAGGGGTCCCACTCAAACTAAGGCACCAGCCAAGGACAATACAGGAGGTAAACTTTAAACCCCTTCCCAGATCTAGCCAATGGTCAGAATATTCTCCACAGTTGAGTGGAGAGTGTGATATGACTTTCTCACGTACTATGGTGCCTCACATTTGACCATGTCCCCTGGAGGGGGAGACCTGGTGGCACTCAGAGGAAGGACAGCAGGTAGCCAAAAAGAGACTTGATACCCTATGAGAATATATAGGGGGAGGTGATCCCCCTCAGGCACAGTCATAGGGGAGGGGAATAAGGGGAAAATGGGGGGGGGGGAGGAATGGGAGGATACAAGGGATGGGATAAACATTGAGATGTAACAAGAATAAATTAATTAAAAAAAAATTAAAAAAAAAAAAAAGCCTGGTGACTACATTAATGGTAGTGAGAAATCAGGATCTCTTAATTTAGAAAATGATTTAAGAACAATTCCACACATAGGAATATTAACTAAAGTAGTAATAGTGCCTCAGAACCCACATTAAAAACAAATGAAAAAGCTATTATATTGTTTGGGCCTTGGCTTTGCAGGGGCAGTGAATGGGAGGCCCAGGTGAGAATAATTGTAATAATGATACAAATGTGGCCCATGCACATCAACTGGAAGCCTCTAGAATGGCCTGGACCCTGAGTCAGGCTTCTAGCACATCTAACTTCAGCATGTGATTGGCCAGCAGGAGAAAATGGTCCTTCTAGAACTATAGCATAAGCCTGTACAAAGCTTGGAAAGTCACCTAGTGTACACATGGCTGCGGCTTCACTTCTGCCTCTTAAGCCTCTCATGAGAGGTCTTCCAGTCTACTCATGAAAAGGATTCTGGGTAGGGAAGCTGGGTATCATGCCCCATTTAGACAAGTAAAAATACTATAAGGCCACTGTACTCCATATTTTTCAACCTTGACCCCAATAAGTACTCTTTATTTGTTAGCACGAGTATGGTATATAATGCCAGAGGTCAACACTGAGTGTCAATTATAATTGTTCTCCCTCTCATGTTTTGGAATAGGATCTTTCATCAGTTCTAGAGTTCTCTGGTGTGGTTTGAGTATCTAATCAGTAAGCCCCAGGCATTCTCCTTTTTTTTTTTTTTTCCTCCATTGTTGGGCTTGTAGACTCACCCTGCTGACTCAATATTTTTAAATGTGTACTGGGGATTAATACAGGCCTTCCTGCTTCTATAGTAAATACTAAAGCAACTGGGATGCCTCTAAGCCCCCTTTAACAGCCCTTACACCCCAAATTGTAATGTAAAATCTTCATTGAGCATGTTATACGTATCTCATGTTCAATGATAAGAATGCTGTAAGAACCCCTGTGCTCCCACAAAAGGATGCAGTAACCATGTTCATTCTTTGCGTGAGGCTCATTCTTCTAAGTCATGATCTTCAACAATAATGCTGAGGTACAGAATTTAACTACTATTAATGACACATGGCAGCTGATAGAGGAATGGGAGGAAGTATTAATATCTACAAGCATATTACTATCACAATAGCAACAATAATCATAGCTATTAAGTTCTCATCTGCATCTGGTCATGTGATCATAGCTGATGTGTAAATCGGCCTTTGGAAATGGTACTTTCTGCATTTCCTTTGCTTCCAACTGCCTTGGCACACATGCAAGATGTTGTAGGATTGCTTCCTAATGAAGTCCTTCCTGAATTTTGATGCTATGGTCTTTACATAGAATGTCAAAGGACATGGGAAATCTCTATGTATCACAGATGTAGCTGCACACTGGGTGCCAGAGTTATTCTTCTTTGCTTTAACACCAATTTCCAGCATTCTCTTTGAGCATGGTGTCGCTTGAGCCTAAGATGAAAGGCAGTCCTGGCAACATGAAAAGACCCTGTGTCAAAAAATTTAAAGATGCACAAATGTGACAGTCAGGATGTCGTCTGAAACTTTAACTAGAATGTGTGGAATTACATGTATTCAAGGCAGTGAGTTAATGGTGAAAGTATTGACCCAGATCAATTGGATGAATAAAGTCCAGAGATAGACCGCCAACACATAGATAATTAAATAAACTTTGGGCAACTTTCCAATTTAATTCAACAAGAAAAATATGTAGAACTGGACTAACTGGGCATTGGCATAGAGGAAAAGGAAATACTTACAGTTAATACATGTCATAACAAAAATAACATAAAAGTCCTTAAAGAACCAAATGTAAAAGCAAAAACTATAAAATTTCATAGGAAAGTGAAATAATATCTGCAATATTGTTGTGGGTAAATAATTTTAAGATACCACTAAAGAAAGATGAGACATTATAGTTGATAAAAATCAAAATACTTTTAAGAAAGGGTGACAAAAAGTTATAATGATGGAAGGAGGTATGTAATCCACAGATATAACAAAAGATATGTAGATCACAAAAAGTCTGGTAAGCTTCAATAAAAAGTTTCCAAACAACCCCATGGGAGCTATAAAATATTTGTGCAAACCTCCTATACAGGAAACTGAAGAGAAAACAAGTCTATGAAAAGATGTTGAATGACCTAACAAGGATATAGAAATGAGATAATACACATGAAAATGGATACAATAAAAAGACTGATGCCACCAAATGTTAGGTACAATGGAATTCTTCTGATAACACTTGGAATGAACAATACTAATATCTCATAGAGAAAAAACCTGTAGCTTCTTCAAACTAAACATATCTAGAATATGAACTAGGCCTGTTTATTCTAGAAACTTAGAATTAACTACAAAATATTATAGGAGCTTTATTTGTGATAGTTCCTTACTAGAAATAACTCAAAAGTCCATCAACAATGGGATGGGTGAGTAAACAAAACTGATATGTCCATACAAGTGAATAATTCATCAATAAATCAGAATAAATAACTAATACAACAAAACATGGGAAAATCCCCAAATCATCATGCCTAGTAAAATAAACAAATGTGAAACAGTATGTTCTATATAATTCCATGTATATTCAACTCAGAAAATGACATTTATGGTGACCGTAGGCAAATAACTGGTCAGTGTTTTCCCAGAGACCAAGAAGAAAGGATTACAGGGATCCATGCAGACAAAGCTGATTAACTGTTATGTGTTTGGATTTGGCAAGTGTTTTAATAGAGAACAAAAATTTAAAAAGTGAGTGGTGTCTTCAGCAACAGAGAGTTAGCATCTATAGCAGGCAACCAAGAGCACTGTCAATAAAATGTCACCATCTAGTTATGGCAGGCAACCAAGAGCATTGCCAATAGCCTGTGTTCTTTTAAGTTCATTTGGGGCCTCTCTGACCAATAAGCCATAGGGAGGTACCCTGTGTCCACACTCAGATTTTCACATTTTCATTTAGTGGTCCATATTCTTTTGGAGCAGCATGTCCAGTCATTTGTATAAGCCTTCCTTCACCCATGATTTCTCTATCTCCCATCTCTTTTCCATATTTGAATCTTTCTGTTCCTACTATCCCTAATCTCTATTATTTCTGGATGATGCATGCTATATATAATATTGACCTGCCTGCCTAGTAAGATATACCCACTGGTACAACAGTGACATGGTGTTATAGGGATAACCAACCACTTTCTACTTGCATATAATACCTGCTCCATGGGAATGATTGTATTTCTATTACTGTAAAGTGGTTAAAAACACATGAACACAGGCTTTAGGTGGGGAACCAATTATTGGTGTTATGTTAAATGGCCATGCTGTTAAACTGTCTTCTGACTATTTCTGTTTACGTGCATAGGTCTGTGTTGCTTTTATGCTTCAGTGAGACAAGCTGCTTCTCCCCCTCCCTCACCCGAGAGGGCAGTGGTTAATGCAAAGGCTCAAAGCTGGTCAAAGTGACAAGTATACCAATGAGTTCTCCCATCCAAAACTCAGAGACCATTGCAGGAGAATGGAGAGAAAGAATGTAAGAGCTGAAAGAGTAGAAGAGTGGTGAAGCAAAGACATCTGGTCAAGCACAGCTGCTGCACACATGAGTACATTGAACAAGACCAAGCTAGTCAGACTTCAATCATAGACTGGGGAGGGGTCTCTGAGGCTTCAACATCAGTGGAAGAGCTGTTAGCTATTGATGACTGCTGAAAGACAGAAAGTCACTCTCCTTGGGGACACGGCTTCATATTGCCGTTCATACCCTAGTGAATGGCCACACATTCATGTGTACATGTATAGTACTAATTGTTATTAATAAAAAACAAATAAAAAAGGGTGTGGAGTTGGGAGAGTGACAAGGTGGGATACAATAGAAGGAGATGGAAGGTGGCAGTGATAGATGGATATGAAAAAAGTATATTGTATAAATATAAAAACGTTCACAGAATAAGTGAAATATTATTTAAAAGTAAAACATAAAGTGTCTAGAGCAGTGCCTGACGCACACTAGCAGGGCCATACCATTTATTCCATTCATAATCAAGGAATGGTAATGGCGATGCAAATTTGAAAACATGGGAGTTTTCTGTTGCTATGGAAATGGGATTAGCTGTCAATTCAAGCAATCTCTGCTTTTTTTTTTTTTTTTTTTTTTTTTTTTTTTTTTTTAGAATTAATCCACTTTATTTTTCTTGTAAAAACCCTTATGTGGTAGCCACAGCTGGAGCCTGGGTCCTCTGAACAGACACTCTGGTGTGGGTTTTCACAAGATGATCAGTGAATTCCTGATAAGGAGACTTGGTGAACACAGTTTCTTTCCAGAGATCGGGCATCAGGTAGCTTAGGTCTTGGAAATGGCATCAACAGTGGCCTTGGCAAAGTTGCCCAGGGTGGCAGGACAGCCCCTGGCTGATGTGTAGCAGTCATCAATACTGGCCATCATCAGTAGCTTCTTGGGTACAGGAGCTGAGACAATGCCAGTGCCTCTGGGGGCAGGGATGAGACTCACCAAAACAGAGCCACAGCGGCCTGTCACCTTGCATAGAACAGTGTGTGGCTTGCCAATCTTGTTCCCCCAGTAGCCTCTCCGCACAGGGACGATGGAAAGCTTGGCCAAGATGATGGCCCCTCGGATGGCAGTGGCTACCTCCTTGGAACACTTGACACCAAGACCAACGTGACCATTGTAGTCCCCAATAGCGACAAAAGCCTTGAACCTGGTCCGCTGGCCAGCCAGTGTCTGCTTCTGCACTGACATGAACTTGAGAGCCTCATCCTTTAGGGATGCACCCAGGAAAAAAATCAATAATCTCGGATTCTTTAATGGGCAGGGAGAACAGATAAATCTCCTCCAAGGACTTGATCTTCATATCCTTAACCAGGCGGCCCAGCTTGGTGACAGGGATCCACTCCTTGTCTTTGGCTTTACCTCCACGAGCCCTGCGGCCTCGACCTGGGCCACTACCACAGCTTCGCCCTCCTAACCCTGGGCCCCGGGGTCCTCCAGGCCCTCCCGCTGCCCTGGCATCATCTGCCATTTGGTGTTTCCCCTAGGAAGAAGAAGCCTCTGCTATTTTTTTAGCCATGTAATCATGAGCCGTTTATCACCTTTGAAGTGCTCAATATTTTGAATGGATGAATATATTTGTACATGTTTAAATTAAGTACTTAGCATAAACAGACATTAGCATAGTCAATTAATTTTTATAATCTTATTTATCTGATTTCTTCCTGAATTAAATCTTTACTACATAAACAAATTATTATCTCCTAGAAGTCACTTTGTACCTAAACTTTGAGGGCCTTGCAGACAGCCTCATGAACTTCAGCTGTCCTGTGCACAAGAGGGAAAGCGAGTCAGGAGGCAATTGCCAGTGGCTGTTTACACCACAGTGAACAGGCCAGAGTCTTTAGACCTCATCAGAGCTGTTTATCATGCAGAATCTGCTGTTCTTCATCATTTCTTGTGCTTACATTTAGTAGATTAAGATTGAAATGACTGTATGTGTGTGTGTGTGTGTGTGTGAGAGGGGGGGGGAGGGAGGGAGGGGGGGAGGGAGGGACTGATAGTGAATCAGTAATGACAGGAAGACCCCAGAAGCCAGTGGAATGACAGTGACAAAGCTAGATTCACTGACCTGAGAGTCTGCAATGTGTTCCATGTATATGAGTCAGACTGACTCTGGATTTTCTGTCCTGGAGCTATTTTCAGATCAGTCTTCAAACTGAAGCAAGTAGTTCTTGTTAAGACTCAGGTCCCCTCCTACTTTTTTTAATCCCTCATTCCTGGGTCACACTGCATGCTTTTTATTTGATGCATCTTTAGACATAAAATTTTAATCTCCATAGCATAAGGCAGGCACCCTCCCTCTCATGCCTTATGTATTTTCTAGCATTATACTCATGACAAACTCTCAAAAACCCTTGAATGCTGCTATTTATTATATATACATATATATTTGCATATGTATTGTATACAGTTTCATACATACTGATTTGCATTCCGTTTCTGCACAGCTGCTTTGCTTTTATGCAACACATGCTTTTATTTAAGATGTGAGTTTTCCTTACATTCGAACAAAAGTACTTACAGTAATACTTTTCAAGAGGAAATTGATTTCCTCTCTTCTATCATGTTACTGCCAAACTTATTTGAGCAAGCTTGATATATTCGGTGGATTATCTCCACCCTCAAGTCTAGGGGAGTTCAGTTTTTTCATGATTGCACTTTTGATAATTTAAAGTTAGCATGAAATTAAACTGTCATGAAATCAAAGGACATTGACAGTCTCAGTCAGTGCTGTACAAAACGACGACATTGAATTCATTTGTCTTCCCTGAATTGCAAACTAACATTTCTAATTGAATAGTTCATTTAACTAGTCAGATTTAAAGTCCGGTTGTGAGGAAGTTTTACTGTTGGTTGTTGTATTTAATTCTTCTCCCTAAAGGAAGAGTGAATACTTTGTGGCTTTCTTATTTTTTTCTGAAGTCAAAAGAATCCACCAGAAAAAAAAATTAGCAGCTGTCAAATATAAGTGTTCTAGAAAAACATCTATTATTTATAACCATGGCAGAGAGCACTGCCTGATCTCTTCCTCGAGTTATTTCAAGATACCAGGAAAGAGAGGTAATAGACAAAATGACAGGCAAACAATGCAATTAAAATATTCACCTGTTCAGTTGGTTAAATCCAGTAAAATTCATTCTTTCCTTTTCTTCTATAAACCTGCATCTTAAAAGCTCATGTTAACTTAAGATACTTTGGTGAATTTCTTATCTGATGAGGGTTAAATGAATGCCATTGCTTTATAAACCTAATTCAAAATGTTATATTAGAATTTGTAATGGTATTTTCTGTTGAAACTTTTAGACTATAATTCTTTAAAAATAGATCATGTATATGAGAAGAGGGAAATTGGAATAGTTTTATTGCTTATTGCATTGAAAATATTTATTAAAATAGACAAATAAAATATATTTAAAATAATTATAATAAAACCCTGTTCACATGTGAAATGTAAATTGGCAATTTTCTAAATAGTACTGATTTCATGATGCATTTGTTATAAATTACAATATGAGAGTGGAGAGTCAGGATAAACCAAATTTTAAGTTCATTTTTAAGTTTTATGAAAAAAGTTTAAGACTTTTAAAATTGTGACATGCTTTTCTGGCCATCTCATCTCTGAAAGAGTCTTCCAGTACCAGGACTGGGTTGCATTCCACTGAGTTATTGGCCAAAGGAATCCCATGGAAATCTCCAAATAACCCAGGCCATTGCTAAGATCATGGATTGCCCTCTGAAAACTAACAGCATGGCCCCATTGCTGAGGACAATACTCACACAACTTATTGAGCATGAAGAAGTCAAGCTGGTGCCTACCTGGAGCCTTTACCCTTACAGTCTGTGTCTTTGGTGCAGACAGGTTCTCTGCAGCCTGCCAAAAGAAAAATGAAAACACCAACCCAGTCACAAAGTCTACAATCTGTCCTTCATATGAGATATGCTAGAGCAACAGTGGCACAGAACTGTGGGAGTGGGCAATCAATGTCTGATTTACCTTAAGGCTCACTTCACAAGTAGAATCCATACCTCCTTGAGTGACCAAGAACCAGAGACTAGATACCCCAGAGACCTAGAGTAAAATCGAACATGACTGGTCTGAAAAAGGAAAGTGTTAATAAAATGACTTATAATGATATTCTGCTATACTCAAAGATCAGTGCCTTATTCAGTGACCAACAGAGAAGCTTCCTCCTGCACCGGACTGCAGACACCCATAGCCAAACATTATATGGAGAGAGAGTCCTTGGAACACACAGTAATAAATGGGATGTCTCCATCACATCTCTCCCGCCCACAGAAGAGGAAGCAGAAATAGGGTGGAGCCAGAGGGGATGGAGGACCAGGAGACCGAGGCCCTCTGAATCAACTAAGCAAGTCTCATATGCACTCTCAGAGACTGAATCAGGACTTACAAGTCCCACACAGCTCTGTACCAGGTCCTCTGCATATATGTTACAGTTTTCAGCTTAGTATTCTTATGGGACTCCTGAGTATGTAAATGAGTGGGTCTCAGATTCTTATGCCTGCTCTTGGGATTCTTTTTCTTCTGTTGGTTTGCCTTGTCTAGCCTCAATGTGATGCTTTTTATTTCATCTTACTTATATTTTATTTTTGTCACATTTTATTGTTGTCTCTTAGAAGCCTATTCTTTTCTATTTAAAGACAGAAAGGGAGTTGATCCATACAGGAGGGGAGGTAGGGAGTGACTGGGAAGAGCAGAGGCAGGGGAATTGTAATATCTGTATGAAAAAAAAAAAAAGAATCTATCTTCCATAAAAGGAAAAAGTGAAAAAATCTTAGTGAGAAGCTAAAGATATCTTTTTGCTGTTCTATTTATAAACTTCATATTCAAGCTGACTTGACACATGTGTATCTCATCTATCAGTCCCATGGAACTGACTTACATACTTAACTTCTTGAAATTTAATTTATTTTAGTGAAAATAAAAATTACTGTTGTTACTTAAAAGTATACTGCATGGCTGCCTTGCTTTTAAATAAGTAGGAATGATCAAAAGAGAAAAAATATAATGGGTAGTGTCCTTTGTCACCTGTATTGAAGGCCTGAGGGCCAGGTAGTAGCATATGCTGGACTCCAGCCATTCCTCCAAGGAATAACTTAGCAACCAGAATCAGCTCACAAATCAAAGGTATTGAAATTGTTTTTACTGTGCCAAAATAACCACAAAATAGCCACTGTGTGTTTAATGGGAATAACAGAAATTAATTGTTGCCGCTAGGTTACATTAAAGCTGCTCTCATATATCTCATCTAAAAGCTAATGACTCGGTTATGGAACTGAAGATAATGATCAATACTAACTATCCAATATCTGGCTTTGCATTTTATGATAATATAATGCATGCATATTGAATAAAATCAGTATGCTCTTGGTTTGTATAGATGAGTCTCTTTTCTGTAACTTGAATAAATTGTTTTCAAATACTATTTCTCTGTGTGCTAAGTCTCTGTGAGGTTTCTATGGGGGCCAATGGACTGCCTAATGTTCAAATTCTGTCCAATATTATGGACATGAATCATGTATCAGAAATTTTCATGTTTGAAGTAATATTGCCTTACCTAGGAGCTTATATATGGTGTTCCATAAGCTTACCTTGGGCTTATTGCTCTCCTGTCTCAGTTCAAATTGGCATGTGTGTCCAAAGACAAATAGAGACTCTCTTTGTTTTAATTCATTCAAGATTTGCATGTGAATGATCCTAAGCTGCTGTCTGCCTTTGGGGAACATTATGGAGATGTGAATTTATATGTATGGATAATCACCACTTCATGTTTTCTTGGGGAAATGTACTAAGGGGCTTTAAAATTGTATTTCCCTGTATTAATTCTAAGGTCCCATAGCACTAGTAACATCCATTGGCTCAATACTTTGGAAAAATTAGACAGAAAAAGACAATCTCATTTTTATTTTTCCAGGAATATTTCTCTCCAATGTACAGATGAATAAATTAATATTTGTGCCTTTTTATTTTAAGAAAATTTTTTTCTTTCTTGCCACTTTAAATGAAATTCAATCTGCATTATACAGAATAAATCAGTGGGTAGAAATATAGCAATTGTCACATTCTAAGAGACATAAAATTAATTATATGAGTGGCAAAGTAGAAGAATTCCATAAAAATTCTGATTGCAAGCTGAGTTATACCAGATAGTTTCCACTTTCTCCCAAGAAAGGAGCTACATGTCATACTGAAAGTGATGAGTGCCAAAGGTTTCTCTAATTACACCCATTCACTCAGGCAAAATTCTCAGATCACATGGACATGAGACAAGTATCTGTAAGCACTTGGTTACCAAGTGTTTTTACGTATTTAAGGGAGATGTACAGGCCTAGGACAGCCAGTTCTGATGAGTATTACACTGTGTCTACCTGTAGTGGACATGTGTGCCAGAGTTAAGGCTTGTACAGGAGCCATTTGCTTGGATATGCAAAATGAGGATGCAACCACAGGTAGTCACTGCCATTGTTTCAATGTGCTTCAAAGAACAGCCACCTCTCCAAAGTGGACATGAAACCACTTGGGTGCACAGTCATTGAACACTTACAGCTGTCAAACACAGAGCCAACAGTCCCAGTCCTCACTTAGTAACTTGCCCTTCTCACAAGAACCCCATGTCGCCATTGTTAGCCTTACTCTTCGGTGACACAAACATTCCATAGATTATTTATTTGAGATGTGACAAAACATAACCCAAATTCCCTTTCTTTTACTAAAAATGATGTCTGAGAAAATAGCAAACAGGAGGCAGATGAGTTTCAGATGTACTATGAACAAATTCAAAACCAGAAAATATTTCTACAAATCAGAGAATTAAGGTAGAAAAATCTTAGAATCATGGACCGGATGTTAGGATCGGATCAATGGGCGGATGTTAGGACACACTTTCTGGTATCTGCGTGAGACCAGGGGGTCTTATTTGTCAATCAGTGGTATGGGCAAAGGCTAAAGGTTTCTGTTCAACATGCTGTAATATTCAGGGCAGCCCTCTATCTCCAGCTATACCCCCAACACACATGGACACACACACACACACTCACACACACACATACACATTTCAATACAAATCTGTTCGTGTTATTATAATTTCTTTTCCTTTTCACTAGGAACTTATATATCTCTCATTTGACTGCAGTGATAATAAAGCTTCCTTTCTCTTACATATAGAACCAAAGTTCTATTCTTCCAGCAGTCTTTCCTAAGTCTACCCTTGCAGTGTACTTTGGCTTGGAAAACTTGTCACTTATTATGCTGAATAAAACACAGAGTGGTTTTGCATTTTTAAAGTATCACATTTGAGCTTCATAGTTGGCATTAGAAATAATTATTGGTGACTCTTTCTAAACTCCCATTGACTTTACACTGCAGGAAGATCCAGTCAGGGAGGTCTAAGAGGGCACAGCAGTCCGTCTCTGCTCTGACCTCGGGCATCCTGTGTCCTCTGCAGAGCTCCGGGAGCCAGTGTGCACCCTCCCACCATCATCTGTTGAGACATGTGTCAAAGAGCTTTCTTTATCTATGAAGCATGAACTCTCCATAGACCTTACCCCGAGGAATGTTGGGCAGACTCTGTTATGTTTTTACATCCAATTTTGGGTTTGATTTGTTTATATATACCTCTTATTATTTATTTTTTATAGCATATAGAGAACCAGTAAGATAACTAAGCATGTTCAGGCATGTGTAGTAAAAATTCTTTGGACTTTGCATTATCTGATAACCTCCAAGTATATGCTTGGCTCATTGCATTTTTTATGACATGAAACATTCAAATATTCTTGCATTTCCAGGTTCTTGTTTTTCATTTTCTTCCAAGGTCTTGTTGACCTGTTAACTATTCCTTAATGTATCAATAAGCCACCTTATTTCTAGTGCTGATATTGGTATCTTTTTCTCCTCTTAGTCACCACAGCCCTTCTTGATTAGCACTACCAGTCGAAGTAACATGCTGTCTCTTAGAGAACCACTTTCAAATGACTCACAGTACCACACATTCTATTTTAAGGCAGGGTAGGCTGGGGCACAGAGGGTAGAGTTAGGTCAGACTCCTGGAAGAATAGAACTTGGGGTTGCTATGCAACTCATGAGCATGCTCAGGGCCGACGGATACTGTCCCACATGACACATGACCAGCGGCTAAGAAAATAGTATATGCATCATGACAACAATCTACTGTGGGAAAACAAAAACAAAAAGCAAAACCAACACAACTTGTGGGCTGGTTCTGATAGGAAGCAGCATGCTTTGTTCCCTGTCTCCTTCTCTGAAACCCACAGTAGCCAACACAGCCACAAACTGTCTTTAATAAATAAGGAGCTGGCAAACTCTGCACAGTACTGCATTTGAAAACTATAGCCAAATATGCTGAGGTCAAGTAGAGAGAAAACACCGTGGGCCTGTATAGAGCACCAGGTTTTTAAGTGGATTGCAACATCTATTATTTCAGTAAACAGACAGGCCAAAGGAAGCTGCAAGCATTCCTGGAGCAGAGGAGACGCAGCACGGTGTCCTACTACCAAAACCCAGAAAAAGCAGTTCTTAAGGTAGAGTGATATTTTTTTCTTAGCTTTCTAAAAACTAGATGATTTATAATGAGAAATGCCCTGGAGGTCAGGCAAGATAGAGGACAAAAGCTAATCACAGTTTGCTGCATGCCCATATTATATGGCTATGCAGCTAGAGCATTGGACATCACGCACTTTGCAGTAATATGCTCATCAGAAAGTCAATAACATGGGTGTAGTAGATAGATGCATTGAGATAAATTTGAAGGGGAACACACAATACATACACATACATACACCACACACACAAAACACACACACACACCCATACACACACACACACACTGAGAAGTAGGTAGAAGAAAGAAAAGAAACAAAGAAAGAAAGAAGTGAAAAGAAGGCAGTCTTCATATCCTTTGCTCAGCTAGTCTCTCCACCGAGTCTTCCATATCTGGCTTAAGTAAACAGCAGCCTTGAGAGTCGGATGAAATGCCCCGGGTTTAGTAATTAGAAATCAGTAGGAGACATTCGTACGGAAGCTCTGATAACTATTAGTTGGAAACAAATAGTTAGGAATGAGCATGGCAAGTAAAGAGTGCATGAGGACTATATGCTACAACTACTCTAGGAATAGAAAAATAAAATCTAAAATATGCCTTATACAACCAGAAGGTGTATACATTACATTTAATTATTTAATTCAATTTAATTTAATTTTTTAAAATAATTTTTTTTATTATTCAACACTTTACTTAGTGATTTCTTACATGACCTTGTACTCAAATTTGGCAATAATGTTACTATAGAAATAAAAAGCAAAGAAAGAATCAAAGTGCTGCTTGAAGCAGAAAAGGGACACAGAAGATAAACTTGAAAATATTTTATTAGAACAACACAGGGAAGACCAATTAAAAAGTGATTTAAGGTAAAATATAGCAAGAAAGAAAACCCACAAGCAGAATTATATTCCTCAAATTGAAAGAGCCAATGAATTTAACACTGATACACATAAGAAAACTATCTTAAAAATAAGGATGCGAATTTGTGGACTCACACTATTCCTAAAAAAACAAAAACAAAAACAAACAAACCAGAGCATGAAGCGAGTTGAACGCCAGTCATTGCTAATCCTAATCACTTCAAGGTTTAGGGTATTTTTAGCTGCCACAGGAAGCCACAGCTGGAAACAGGTGCACACAGAGCTATATATCATACCCACAATCACTAAAAATATGTGTAAAATCACCTTTTGGCTACTGTATATAAAGTGTGTATCAAACAAATCAATTATATTTATCCTTGGGTCTCATCTCTAAGATATCGTAGTAAAACATATGACAATATTCCAAAATATGAAAAAGCCCATTCTAATCACTGCCTGCCACAGATCCTTTGAATAAGTCAATCGTGTAAGGTTGCTGTCACCTTTGTGAGGTTAGTGAACTTGGAAATAACAAAAGTTTTTGAAGATATAATAGGAGGAAGATGTAGCCTTGATGGTATTGAGTCTGACAGGCCATGGCAGCGCTCATGGCCAGAAGACAGATGGGGTGTGAGCCAAGGATGACACAGCCAAGAGACTGGATTATCAATGTTCGATAACCATTGAGTTCTACTCTGCTTGTAAGGAGTTGGTTAATATAAAGAGTGTGAAAAGAAAATCCTTAAAAATAAGATAGACGACAGCTGAACAAGAAATAGGGTGAAATACAGAACGGGAAGGAGTGGGGCATGGCAGTGAGCATGGGACTACAGAAAAGCAGGAAAGGGTGAACGCACTGTGAAATGTAAAGATCAGTACATTCATATGTACACAGAAGTTATTATTAGAAGCATAGGGGCTCTTTTCTACAAGTAGAAACATAAATGCTTCCACTTTCTTCTTTTTGCAGTTGGGAATAATTCTATGCTGTTTCATCTAACAAATCATCACAGAGGAATTTCAGCAAAGTACCTAAAGTTATTTTTAAATTTCTAAAATGGAAAAGAATTTTTAAAGGGTCATTGTTAAATTTAACTTACCAAGAGTCCTAGATATAATTATGAACATTTCAAATCAGTGTGATTAAAAAAAACACACCCAGCCATATAGAAAACAAAATAAAAACTAAGACAGAGAGAGAGAGAGAGAGAGAGAGAGAGAGAGAGAGAGAGAGAGAGAGAGAGAGAGATGAGAGAGAGCGAGAGAGAGAGAGAGAGAGAGAGAGAGAGAGAGAGAGAGAGAGAGAGAGAGAGAGAGAGAGAGAGAGAGAGAGCGCACCCAACAGAGTGAGACACATTGCAAGTGTAGTGGGGGAAAGGTAGTCATACAACCTAGAATTCATGTTATAAAATAAGCCTACAGTGTGACAGTCAAATCATACTGTAACTACAAATCAAGCACCTATAAAATAAACCCAGAAAGGCTTACAGATGCAAAGCACATATTATCTGAGAGAGATACAGCTGCAACAAAGTGACAGAAAAAAAAACTAAAAGGCTGTCTTAATCAGAGTTCTTGTTGCTGTGAAGAGACACCATGACCACAGCAATTCTTAGAAAGGGAACATTTAACTGGGTCTAGCTTATAGTTTCAGAGGTTTGGTTCATTATTGTCATGACAGGAAGCGTGATGGCCTGGTGCTGGAGAAGGAGCTGAGAGAACAGCATACTGGCCATGGCCTGAGCATCTGAGACCTCAAAGCTCACCCCAATGACATATTCTGTCCAACAATACCACACCTACCTCAGCAAGGCCACACCTACCCCAGCAAGGCCATGCCTCTTAATAGTGCCTGTCAGAGCCATTTTCCTTCAAACCTCCACACAGGTAAATATATGTTGGATAAAAGCAAACAGCACTAATAGAAACTATGATGCTCCTCCCATTAAGGTTGAAAGAAAGGATTAATGAATTCTGCAAAGGCATGCAGAGATGCTTTAAATAGCATGTATAAGCCCTAAGATTGAGCCTTCATCCATTTTCATTACACTAAAACAGCTAAATGTTTAAAAGTAGAAACTACAGAAAGAATACAAAACGTCTTAACTTTGAAAAATATGAGTTACAAGGATTGCCTTAATCTTGGTGATGGGTACCAGGAAGGCTGATATTACCTACTTTTGGAACCAGCCATCCTAAACTGAACTGAGACTTCTCAGAGGTCTGCAGGCTGCACTCCTGCCCTCTCAGGCACATGAAAAAAAATTAACTCCATCAAACTATTGTGAGCTGTCCAAACACATCCTTCTTGTTATCAAATAAAATTTGTAAGGGTATTAAAAAAAAAAAAGAAAAATATGAGTTAATAGTTAACTCCATTTATACATGAAAGCTTAAGCAGTTGAAAACAAATAAAGGTATTAATCAAAGTGGAAGATTATTAAGGTTGAACACACACACACACACACACACACACACACACACACACACACACACACACAAAACCAGGCATACATGTACAATTTATACACTGAAATCAGAGCAATAATTTTCTTTTGAGTTAACATTTAATTTTAATAAGATCTGGTAGTCTTCCCTGTCAGCTGGATTTGATTTAGAATCAACTTTGGAAGTAAGACTCCAAGCACATTTGTGAGGGAATTTCTAGAGAGGAGAAACTGAAAAGGAAAAATGTCCCATTCTATGGACTGGAGCTCCAGATAGTATAGATGTAATGTGACCAGCTCCATCACATGCCA